>NC_053025.1:376359009-376640957 GCF_003073215.2 Triticum urartu | reverse complement strand
AAGTATCTAACCATGGCAAGAACAATCTCATAGCATGCATGGCTCAACTACAACAACCTCGACAAAATTGATTAACACGTAAACAATCTGCCAGGAACATTTTATAGCAAAAGTAGAGCAAGATTGAGTCATGCTAGGGTACTCCATAATTGCAAACAAAGACATGGATGGATAGAACATAACAATATCTCAAAATCATCCTTACTGAACATGCTCAAAAGAGGCATGGATCTCTCTGTAGCAACATGAATACATGGCATAAAAATAACATCAAGGTAATGACTTAGAAGAATTCTAAGTCCCTAAAATCAGCAACATCACGAGAGCTACTTTGCATGCTTGGGCTAGTCACCACATTGATCACAAAAATACATGGCATACACCCCTGTAAAGATGGCATGGCATATCCCAAAACACATGTAGGGCTCAAGTTCATCGGAGGCACACAATAATCATGGCAAAAATGACAAATGTCCATAATCTGTTAAGAAACAGAAACTAACATTTTATAGCACTCTTGCAATAGCATTTTAGGCATCAATATGGACTCAAACAAGCATGGTGCAATGGAACAAAACGAAGAGCACATCCAAACGAACAATTTGATATATCACACGGGCGAAACAGAGCTACGGATGGTGAGATATGGTATGATGAAGATAGCTAAAAAAATATGCAGAAAAAGGACTTAGGCAAAATCGACCTAGGGTTTGCCCGATCCAGATCTGGCGCGGGAACCGAGCTTGGCCGGGGTCTCACCGGAGTTGGATCTCGCGGTGCCCGGAGCGAGTGGAGGTCGCCGGAGGCTCGCCGGAGATGGGGGAGACGACTGGAGTGGACGCGGTGGCCGGATCCGGCGAGGGGCGCGGCCTTGGGTGGCGGAGGCGGTGGAGCTTGGTGGGGTCCAGCGAGAGATACGGCCGGTGAGCTGCGGGCGGCGGCGGCGGTGAGGTGGCGGGGTGGCGGCCGGCGCCGGTGAGGAGGAGGTGCGGCGGCGCGGCGAAGGCGGAGCGGGTGGCGGTGCGCTCGAACGGGCGGCGGAGCTGCGGCTCTGGGCCCGTGGGGGCCGGACGTGGGCCTGGTGGGCCGGTGGCGGGATGCGGTGGCGGAGGCCACGTGGCGTGCTCGTATTGGTGCGGGCGCGACGGCGGAGTTGTCCGGCGGCGCGCGGACATGTCCGGTGGCGGCGGGAAGGAATTTTTCTAGGGTTTCGCCCGAATTTCGGAGGGTGGGGGGGCTATTTATAGATTCTGGGAGCTAGGAGAGTCCAAATGCGGGGAGGTCTTCGGCCATGCGATCGTGATCGAATGACCGAGAGGATGGAGGGGGTTTGGATACGTTTTGGGCCACTTTGGAGGGGTGTTGAGCTGCAACACACACGAGGCCTTTACGGTTCCTCGGTTAACCGTTGGAGTATCAAATGGACTCCAAATGGCACGAAACTTGACAGGCGGTCTACCGGTAGTGTACCAAGGCCGCTTGGCAAATTTCGGTTCAATCCGAGAACGTTTATCACCCGCACATGAAAAGAGGCAAAAGGGGACGCCGGAGGACATAGGAGTGTCGGAATGCAAAACGGATAACGGGGAAAATGCTCGGATGCATGAGACGAACACGTATGCGAATGCGATGCACATGATGACATGATATGAGATGCATGACATGGACAAAATGCAAAACGAAGACAAAACCCAACCACGAGGGAATATCATAACTTAGAGCCGAAAATGGCAAGAGTTGGAATACAAATATGGAAAGTTACATACGGGGCATTACACTTGGCTCGCCATGGTTGGATCCTTGTATCTTCAGCCCCCGACAGTCTTGGCTTGCCGGGGCCGGAGCACCGGTTCATTCTCTTTTTCCCGAGCGGCTCAGCAGAAGTGTCTGCGTGCCCTGCGAACCAAAGAGAATAGAAAGACGCACACTCGACATCTAGGTTAGGGGTTAGTCGCCGCTAAGCACTATTGTCCCTAACCAAGGAAGAGACTTAACCTAGAATGGATGCTATAACTTAGGGCGCCAATGCTTCATTTATTTATGCTCAGGGTCTGCGCCTAGCTTTGTACAGAGGGTTACATGCCTAGCCGGCAAGGCTCATACAAAAGGTGGCTCTCCGGGAGGCCCGGTAACCGCGCCTTATGGGTAAAACTTGCGAAGATGTTCGATGTTCCAGGGATTGCTTACTGGGACAACATCTTCGGTCTCCAGGGAAACTGCGCTAGGCCTGGTGACTCGTATTACCCGATAAGGTCCTTCCCACTTCGGCATCAACTTGTTGGAATTCTTGGCCGACTGAACGCGCCGAAGTACAAGGTCGCCTTCCTCAAAGATTCGGGCATGAACCTTGCGGCTATGGTAGCAGCACAAGGCTTGCTGGTAGCGTGCTGGTCTCACAACCGCCCGAAGACGATCTTCCTCAAGGAGCGTTGCATCATATTGCCACAATCGCTATTGCTCAAGCTCGTCATAAGCGAGCACGCGATGTGACCCGTATATGAGTTCCATGGGGAGAACTGCTTCTGCCCCGTATACCAGGGCAAAGGGTGTCTGGCTGGTGGCTCGATGTGCATCATCCTAATCGACCAAAGAACCGCCGACAACTTATCAATCCAGCACCTTCTGCTCTTGTGCAGCTTGTCAAAAGTCTTTGTTCTCAGGCCTCGCAGTACTTCAGCATTTGCCCTCTCCGCCTGACCGTTGCTCCGTGGGTGTGCCATGGAAGCAAAACAGACCTTGCTGCCAAGGTCTTGGATGTATTGCATGAAGGCGTGGCTTGTGAACTGCGTGCCATTGTCGGTGATGACTCTATTTGGCACACCAAAATGGCAGACTAGTCCCTTGAAGAACTTGACGGCTGACTGTGCTGTCACCTTCCTCACTGCTTCCACCTCCGGCCACTTTGTGAACTTGTCGATTGTAACGTATAAGTACTCAAAGCCCCCGACAGCACGGAGGAAGGAGCCCAGTATGTCGAGCCCCCAGACCAAAAATGGCAAAGAGAGAGGGATTATTTGAAGGGCTTGAGCTGGTTGATGAAGGTTCTTCGAATGGAACTGGCACGCTTCACACCTGGTTACTAGTGCCGTTGCATCCTGGAGGGCGGCGGGCCAGAAGAAGACTTGCCAGAATGCCTTGCCAGCAAGGGCCCTCGACCCTATGTGTGAGCCACATATGCCTCCATGTATCTCCTGGGGGATGCACTTCAATTTCACACCGTTCGGTCTTTTTCTGTACAGGACGTCATCGACAAACTAGTACAGGGCAGACCGATGGGCTACCTTTTCCGCTTCTTCCTACTCCTCAGGAAGTTCCCCTGTTTGGAGGAAACAGACAGTATGTTGTGCCCATGTCGGAGCCTGGAGCTCTACGGTAAGGACCAAAGGCATCTCTTCCACCATGGGGCAGTCGTCTCTACAACCAGGGCTTGGCGCCCTGACGGAGCCAGCTGCCCCTTGGGAGGATCGAAATCCGCGGCAACACCCTTGCCGGCGGCCCCTGGGGCTCGACGGGAAAGTACTTGCCGGGCCCGATTTCCTCCACTTCACTTGGCTGCGCAGGCCCTGCCCCGATGGCGTTGGACTCTGCCGGGGGCCTTGCCTTGCCGGCCCTAGGCCCTGCCGGGGGAATCTCTGACTTGCTATCCGCCGGTCCTGCCGCCGCCACTGCCTCCTCGTCGACCTCCCTCTATGCCACTAGTGCTGCGCTAACCACTTGATTCGTTGCCGCCAGATACAGCAGCAACGGCTCTTGTGGTTTAGGCGCAACCAGTATTGGCGTAGAGGAAAGGTATTTCTTCATATCCTGCAACACCGCCTCGGCCTCTGGGGTCCACTCCATTGGGCCTGCCTTCTTCAATATTGTGAAAAAGGGAAGGGCACACTCAACGGACTTGGAGATGAACCTTCTCATGGCGGCAACGCAGCCAGTGAGCCGGTGCACATCCTTGATCCGCTTGGGTGCCTCAATCTGCTCAATAGCCTTGATCTTGTCTGGGTTTGTCTCGATCCCACGCTACGACACAAAGAACCCGAGAAGTTTCCCTGACAGGAAGGCGCAGACACACTTCTTAGGGTTCAGCTTGAGGTTGATCTTGCGTAGGTTAGCAAATGTCTCTTCTAGGTCTTGTACAAGGGTGGCCTTGTCCTTGGTTTTGACCACTATGTCATCCATATAAGGTTCCATATTTCTATGTAGCTGGGGCTGAAAACCAATTTGGACCACCCTTGCAAACGTCGAGCCAGCACTCTTCAACCCGAAAGGCATCCGTAAAAAGCAATACGTACCACATGGGGTGATAAAGGTTGACTTCTCTTCATCTTCTCTTGCCATGAAGATCTGGTGGTAGCCCGAGTAGGCGTCGAGGAATGACAACAGATCACACCCGGCCGTGGAGTCAAGAATATGGTTGATGCGCGGCAACGGGAAGGGGTCCTTAGGACAAGCCTTATTGACATCTGTGTAGTCAATACACATCCTCCACTTCCTATTTGCCTTGCGCACCACCACCGGATTGGCCAACCACATAGGACGGAGCACTCCTCTCACCAAACCTGCCGCTTCCAATTTCCTGATCTCCTTTGTGATGAACTCCTATCGTTCCAAAGCTTGCTTCCTGACCTTCTGCTTGACGGGTCGCACATGGGGACTGACAGCAAGGTGGTGCTCAATCACTTCCATGGGAACGCCGGGGATGTCGGATGCTTGCCACGCAAACACATCGACATTCCCCCGCAGGAAAGCGATGAGCGCGCCTTCCTATTTGCTGTCGAGGGTGGAGCTTATGGTGAAAGCCCCTCCCGTGCCATCCTCCTTGACGGACACCCTCTTGATGTCTGGTGGTGCAGCTCTAGATTTCTTGCTCTTGTCGGTAGAGCTCTCGGGCACGTCCTCGACGGTAGCACGGCACTCCGAAGAGGTGTGCTTGCCGGAGTGGGTGCAAGAGGTCTTGCCGGTCTTCTTCTTCCCTCCCGGGGCCTCAACGGCAGGAGCAAGTGCCTTGGCGGTAGCTGCCGCAACTGCTTCTCGATAGAGTTGGTCAGTGCAGATCAGCGCATCCTTCTTGTCGGAGGGGACGGTAATGACAGTCATCGGCCCAGGTATCTTCAGCGTATTGTAGGCATAGTGCGACGCCGCCATGAACTTGGCTAGTGCCGGGCGGCCGAGGATCCCATTGTAGGGCAAGGGGATCTCGGCCACATCCAAGACGATCCTCTCCCTCCTGTCGTTCAACTCACGTCCAAACATCAGGGGCAATGTGACCTTCCCCTTCGGCTGGCTCCTTCCTGGACTGACCCCTTGAAACGTACCCGTTTCCTCAAGGTCTCCATCATGAATTTGTAGCCTTTTGATCACGACGAGCGAGATCAAGTTCAGGCCGGCCCCGCCGTCAACCAGCATCTTGTTCACCGTGAGGTTGTGTATCGTTGGTGAGACCAACAACGGCAAATACCCGACCGTAGTTGTGCGGTCAGGGTGGTCCTCGGCGTCAAAGATGAGGGGTGTGTTGGACCACTTCAGTGGCTTCTGAGCGTCGAATGATGGCTCTGCTGCTGTAATCTCACGCGCCCACTGCTTGAGCTGGCGGTGAGAATTGTGCAGCGAGGTGCCACCATCGACGCACATGGCCTCTTTAGCCTTCTGGAACTCATGCTCACCAGACTCGTCGTCCTCGTCATGATCATCGTCTTCCTACTTCTTGTCGCGGCCCCGAGCGGGCCTCTCTTGCTGGTTATCCTTGCCGCGGCCCCGAGCGGGCCTCTCTTGCAGGTTATCCTTGCCGCGGCGACCTCCTTTGCCGCCACGCTTCTCGCCGGATCCTTCGGCACCATCCCGACCCTTCTCCTTGTCCCGTCTCTCATACTCAGATTTTTGCTTTTCAGCAACCAGCTCAACTGGTCGGCAGTTCTGGAGGTCGTGGCCCTTGGTGAGGTGGATCTTGCAGTACTGCTTGTCGGAGCCCCTGGCTTGTCGACAGCCGCCAAGGCCCGCCAAGCGGCGCACCCGACAATCTCCTTGCCGGGGTCGTCTGCCTTGGCATTCTTGGCGGCGCTGGTATCGCCGGATCCCTCGACGGCAAGCACGGTCTTGTCCTTGCGTTTCCTGTTGCGACGCCGACCCTTCTTCGTCGGGGCGGCGGTGTGTTCTTCAGTAGAGTCGGTTTCCGCACCAGCGTCTTCGCCGGGGTACTTCCTTTCCTCTTCGGTCCGGGCGCATCTATCGGCCAGAACGTAAAGTTCGTCCATGTCCTTGACCTTGTTCATTTCCAGCTCTTCATGCATCTTGCGTTTACACACATTCTGATGGAATGCGCTGATCATGACGGCAGGATGAACATCTGGGATGTTGTATTGCACTGGGCTGAACCTCTGTATGTACTTGCGCAGGTCTTCACCTTCCTTCTGGGGAATGATATGCAAATCACTCACCTGGCCATGACCTTGGTGGCCTCTAGTGAAGGCACCAACAAACTCGTGGTACAGATCTGACCAAGAAGAAATGGAATCCGCCGGCAAGTGCATCAACCAATACATGAAATTGGGTTTCAGGGCCAACAAGAAATAATTGGCAAGCACCTTGTCGTCACGAGCTCCAGCGGCTTGCATCGTGATAGTGTAGATGCTGAGGAACTCTGACGGGTGGGTCTTGCCGTCGTATTTCTCGCCGACGTCGGGCTTGAACGTGCGGTGGGACGGCCACTGGAATTGCCGCAGCTTACGGGTAACCGTTGGGCAACCCACCTCGTAAGGTAGGCCGCCAGAGCCTCCCGGTGCTGGGTGGTCCATAGCGGGCCCCGCCCGCCTATCTGACTGGTGGCGCGTATCGCGCCGGCGCTCGATGGTGGTTCGAGCGTCTTCATGGGCTCGCTCTCGAAGAACCCGACGTTGGTCACGGCGGGTCCGTGGGTCGGACGACGCTATGGAAGTGTCATCACAAGCGTCATCACGACGGACCGACATCCACGGTGGTTGGCGTGGAGGAGGAGAGTGCACCGTGGCCGCGGCACCTCCGGCATGCAGTGGCTCGATGGAGCGCCATCCTAAGCGCCCTGCTGACCGTGGCTCGTCTTTGTTGACGGCGCTGACGAGGCTCCAGATAGTGGCTCTCCACTCGTTGTGCTTCTCCGCGGCGGGAGGGAAGTCGAGGAGCAGCTGCGCGCGCCAAGGCTTCTGCTGGCGTGGGTGGCGGCGAAAGCTGCGTGGACCGTGGCACGCTTCGACTTCTAACCATGTTAGAATGAGCTCTGTCATGGCCCAATGGCTGTGCGCCTTCCTCGTCAGCACTTCGGCGGGCATGCTGGTCTCCTTTGTCCTGCGGATGACGCACAGGACTATTCCCACGGCGGCGTCCAGGGTCATCGGTGTGGTGACGCTACTCGTCGTGCACAACCTGGGAAGATCGTGCTGTGGGCACCAGAGTGGGCGTCTTGGAGGTCGCCGCGCCACCCGCGGGTGGTACGGCGACGCTCCATGAGGGTCCCGCGTCATCTGCGGGGGACCCAACTCAGTCTGGATTTCACGGTGTGTGGCCCATCGCCTTGCGCACGAACAACGCTGCTCGCTAGTCTCTGACTGCCAGAGCGATGTTGGTGCTCGCAGGTCGCGCCTCGGTTCTGTCTGCGACCGGCCCGCTGCTCGCCCGCACTGGTACGGGTCGTCCGGCTCCCGACGAACGAACTGCCGTGGCCTTCTTCTTCTTCGGAGCCATGGCGATGAAGAACTGCTAGGTCAACTATTAGACCAGATTCTCACAACTGCGGTTTCCCCTACCTAGTGCGCCAAAGATGTCGGTGAGAACGACACCTATGGGATCACTGGGATCCCTTCTACGGTCGGCGGGCGTTGGGTCGTGAGAAGAGTAGGTTTACGAGCAAGCACACGGGTCGTTTACCCAGGTTCGGGCCGCGAGGATGCGTAAAACCCTAGTCCTGCTTTGGTGGATGTATTGAGTGTTCTTGCGCTTTCCAAACTAGCTACGGTGGCTGTGCCATTCCAAAAAGCCGAATCCCTCTCCTGGTCGCCTCGGGACTCCTTTTATAGGAAAAAGGGGCTGCCATAGTGGCACACAGGAGGTGGAAAGGCCTACAGTGTGCGAGCTTATCGCACGGCATTACAGGACAAAGCGCATTAAATGCGCTACGTAGGTGTCCATTAGCATTACAGGACAAAGCGCATTAAATGCGCTACGTAGGTGTCCATTAGCTTTATTGAGGATGGGAACAAGGCATGTCCCGTCCGTCGCCGATTCGCCTTGCTTCGACACGCGCCCAGACCAGCGATGCATGCAGCGCCATGTAGGCAGGCAGGCAGCTGAGGTGGCGCGGTGGTAGGGCCTTCAAGAAGATCTGCATGCCGCCACGCAGGTGCTTGCTGATTTGGCTTGGAAGCTGCATGTTTCCACGCAGGTGCCTTCCCAGCTCGTTGGGCTGGCAGTTGCGTGCATACAGCGGCGGAATCTTGGCTGGTGCAGCCCTGGCAGTGGCCCTGCTGATGCCCTCGGCAAGGGCCTTGCCAGGGGCCCGGCTAGGATACTGCCGAGGGTCGTCGTCTTCTGGTCCTCATCTGATCTTGTGTTTATGATCTTGACAAAGATTTGCATGCCACCATAGAGGCGCCTCCCGAGCCTTGTTTCCAACGCAGTTGTTTGGATCGGAGCCTGTGGGCTCAAGGGTGACTCGCTCTGCTGGTGTTGGGCAAGTTGCTCCGGTAAGGCTCTTGCCGGGGCTGTCGGGGGGGGGGGCTCGGAAAGGATCTTGCCGAGGGAGTCCACCTTGCCCTCTTGCCCTCCTATGCTTCTGGTCTTGGTGTTGCCTTGGTCGTCTTCTGCTTCGGCTTCTCTCCAGCTTTCCTCCTCTGCCCTAATTAGTGTGGCCGCGGTGCGTGTCTCTGACAGCCCGTACACAAGTAAAGGGGTCAAAAGGAGAGCCCCTACTTTTGTTCAGCGACATCTACGTACCCTCATAGACCGTAAGTGGAAGCGTTTCACAACGCGGTTGATGTAGTCGAACTTTCTTCGAGATCCACCGATCGAGTACCGAGTACGGCACCTCCGAGTTCTGCACACGTTCAGCTTGGTGACGTCCCTCGCCTTCTTGATCCAACAAGACATTGAGGTAGTAGATGAGTTCCGTCAGCATGACGACATGGTGACGGTGATGGTGAAGTGATCCTCGCAGGGCTTCGCCTAAGCACTATGAAGATATGACCATGGGAGTAAACGATGGAGGGGGGGTGCCGCACACGGCTCACAATTGTTTGTTGTGTGCTACGCACCCCCTCCCACATATATATAGGTGGGAGGGAGGGAGGGAGGGAGGAGTAGCCAATGAAGGCTCCCAAGTAGGAGGAATCCTACTTGGGGTCTTTGCGCCCCCTTTCCTTATTTGGAGTGCGGGGAAAGGCAAGGGAGGGTGGCGCCCCCCCTTTCCTTTCTCCCATGAGAGGGAAAGCCAGGAGGGGCTATCCCTCCCCCTTCATCTTCCCTAGGGCTGGCCAAACAAGGGAGGGGCGCACCAGCCCCCTTGTGGGCTGATTTGTCATAACATCCCAAAATTCTAAATTTTGGAATGTTATAATAAATAGATAGATTTGATTGATTGTTGTGTGATTGATTGACCGAAAGTGAGTGATATTCGAAACATTTGAGAGTTAAATGAGAGGGAATAAAAGGACTTTCCCAAACTTTCATCTTTGCTTTCTGATCTCCATGAATTCAAATTCTTTTCAAATACAAAACCCTTGAGCGAAGATGATATGACTTCTTCCATTTAATTAAATGAAAGGGTATTTGAAAATATTTGAATTTCATTTGGAAATATTTCAACTCAAAAACTTCATGCAACTCAATGATTTTCATGAGAGAAGATAAAATGACTTCTTCAAAATAGGTGAAATATGAGTTGGAAGTTTAAAAGGATCAAATTAAAATCCTTTTGAAATTATTTTCAATTTGGAGTTATTTGGGTTTTATTCAAATTATAGGGTAACATGATTCCCTACAATAGAAAATTGGAGAAAATAAATTTGAAATAATTTTGGTATTTTTAAAATGATTTTTATTGGATTTTATTAGACCAGTAGCACTCTTTGAATTATCTCAATTTGTGTGGATTTTATTTGATTCTAGAAAAATGTTCAGCTTGTAGGAAATGTTTTTCTAAGAAAATTGATATATTATATGCCTATATAATTTTATTTATTTATTTTGTTTTTATCTGTTTTGTTTTCCTGAAAATATTTATTTAAAAAAACTTCCTTGCCCCGCGGGCCAACTAGGCCGAAGCCCAGCCAGCCGGCCCAGCCCAGCGCCGCACCCCGCTCGTCCCCGAGCTCGGGACGGACTCCCGCAGCCGCACGCCATCGCCGCCGCCGTACGCCGCCCGGCCTCCCGCCGCCGCCTCTGCTTACCCCTCCTCCACGCGGGTATCTTGGAATCGTTCCAATGGTTTTATGATGAGAACATTGTCTTGGTTCCTCCTGTCAGGGGTTTAGTGGAAGTGTCCCGGGGAGTTGAGCTCTGAGGTGCTGTCATCATAATTTTATCGTTGCAGTTCTGGAATACCTGAGTTTAGTACGCCGACATTGAAAATCTCTTTTATGCAGTTCGTTGGTGAGATAACCTCGACGCCACCCAGTACTGGGGCGAGAGTTCAGGAGTATCGCCATAACTTGTATAATGGATGCTCTTCGAAGGTTGAGGTAGATGGTTTCCGAAGGTTTCTTGGTTATGTGTTGAAGGATGGATACAGCTGGATGTCGGATTTGCTAGTTTGGGTGAGATATTATGCTTCCCCTGTATCCCCAACACCTGATTGCATAACCGGATAGGTTCGGAAGTCTCATAGGTGGGAATTCTAGTAGCTCTAGTTCTTCTTCCACGGATATTGGTTTGAGATTGGGATTTCTTACCGATTATTCGTTCTTGATCTGTACCTTGTTGATTTACTTCTCTACCTTAATTCTACGTGGCTTCTCAATTTATGGATATGTGACCATTTCAAGAGGAATGCATTCATTCATTTTGTTCGGATGTGTAGACTATATGTTGCAATTTTCATTCCGTTGGATTCAGCTTCAATATTTATCTATCAATGTGCTAATGGTGGTCAACCTCTTCAGGATGGCTCCTCCAACGCGCACGACTCCGAATCCTGATCCGCCACCACCCCCACCTCCTCTAGAGGCATGACAAGCTGTGATGGCCGCAACCAATGCAAACACACAACTGATCATGCAAATTCTTCAAGAGCGCAATCAAGGCAGTCAAGGGAATCAAGACAGCATTCAGAACAAGCTTTGGTTCATATGAATACACTGTCATGTCTTTTGGCCTCGCCAACGCTCCTCCGACGTTCTCTCGCATGATGAACTTCATCTTCAACGCCTACACCAATGACTTTGTTTTGGTCTATCTCGACGACATTCTGGTTTTCTCCAAGAATAAGGAAGATCATGCCAAGCACTTGCGTTTGGTTCTCGACAAGCTCAGGGAACATCAGTTCTATGCCAAGTTCTCCAAGTGTGAATTTTGGCTCGATGAGGTTCTTTATCTTGGTCATATCATCTCCGCCAAGGGCATTGCCGTGAATCCTGAGAAGGTGTCTGCAATGGTGAATTGGGAACCTCCTCAGAACATGAAGCAACTCCGCAGTTTTCTCAGTCTCGCAAGCTATCGTGAAGCCTCTCTCTAATCTTCTCCAGAAGTACGTCAAGTACGTTTGGTCTCCGGAGTGTGATATTGCTTTCAACACTTTGAAAGAGAAATTGATCACTGCTCTAGTTCTGACTCCGCCTGATGAATCCAAGCCGTACGAGGTCTTTTGTGATGCCTCTCTCCAAGGTCTTGGCGCAGTATTGATGCAAGAGAAGAAAGTTGTTGCTTATACATCTCGCCAGTTGAAGCCTAATGAGAAGAACTACCCCACTCATGATCTCGAGTTGGCGGCAGTTGTGCATGCTCTTTTGACTTGGAGACATCTTCTATTGGGAAGAAAAGTGGACATTTTCACTGATCACAAGAGTCTCAAGTACATCTTCACTCAGCCTAATCTTAACCTCAGGCAAACTCGATGGGTCGAAATGATTCAAGAGTATAATCCGAGTATTGATTATACTCCAGGCAAGGCCAATGTGGTTGCTGACGCTTTGAGCAGGAAAGCGTATTTGCAACAGTCTGATTCTTAAGCCTTATCAACCCGAGCTTTGTGAAGCTTTCCGCAAACTTAATCTGGAAGTTGTTCCTCAAGGTTTCCTCGCCAACCTTCAAGTCTCTCCTACCTTAGAAGACCAGATTCGCCAAGCCCAGCTTCTTGATGCTATGGTGAAAAAGGTGAAGATTGGGATTGCCAAGAGTCAGTCCAAGTACAAGTGCTACCGCCTTAATGACAAGGACACTCTCTTCTTCGAGGATCGTATTGTTGTGCCCAAAGGTGACCTCTGTAAAGTGATCATGAACGAGGCTCACAATTCTCTCCTCTCCATCCACCCTGGGAGCACGAAGATGTATGAGGACCTTAAGCAAGCTTATTGGTGGACTCGAATGAAGCGCGAGATCGCTCAATTCGTGAATGAATGTGATGTCTGCAGAAGAGTCAAGGCAGAACACCAAAGGCCAGCAGGTCTCCTCCAACCTCTTGCCATTCCAGAATGGAAGTTTGACCACATTGAAATGGACTTCATGACTGGGTTTCCTAAGTCCAAGCATGGCAATGATGCTATATTTGTTGTCATCGACAAACTCACCAAAGTGGCTCATTTTTTGCCTATCAAAGAGTTGATCACTGCAGCTCAATTGGCGGAACTCTATACCTCTCGCATTGTCTCTCTGCACGGTATTCCTCAACTGATATCTTCAGACTGTGGTAGCATCTTTACCTCCAAGTTTTGGGATTCTTTTCAGAAGGCCATGGGCACTAACATCCGCTTCAGCACAACTTTCCATCCTCAAACAAGCGGTCAAGTCGAACATGTCAACCAGATTCTAGAAGATATGCTTAGGGCTTGTGTGATCTCCTTCGGCATGAAGTGGGAGGATTGTCTTCCTTATGCTGAATTCTCCTATAACAACAGTTTTCAAGCAAGTTCGGGCAAGGCCCCATTTGAAATTTTGTATGGCAGGAAGTGTCGTACCCCTCTTAACTGGTCTGAAACCGGTGAACATCAGATTTTGGGTAATGACTTAATCACAGAAGCAGAAGAAATGTGCAAAGTCATTCGTGATAACCTCAAAGCAGCCCAATCCCGCCAGAAAAGCTACTATGATAGTAAGCACCGTGATTTTGCTTTCGAGATCAGAGATCATGTTTACCTCCGCGTCTCTCCTATGAAAGGTACTCATCGCTTCGGTATCAAAGGGAAGCTTGCCCCTAGATACGTGGGACCTTTCAAGATTGTCAGCAAGAGAGGCGACCTAGCCTATCAACTCGAGCTTCCTTCAAACTTTGCAAATGTTCATGACGTGTTCCATGTCTCTCAGCTTTGAAAGTGCTTCAAGACTCAAGAAGATCTCTCTTATCGTGAGCACCCAGTTGCTATTCTTGAAGAGACTGAACGCAAGACTCGCAACAAGTCAATCAAATTTCTCAAAGTCAAGTGGTCACACCATTCCAACCGTGAAGCTACCTGGGTACGCGAGGATCAACTCCGTTATGAGTACCCGGTGTTCTTTCAGTCCTAGATCTCGGGACGAGATCCTTTCATAGTGGTGGAGTGTTGTAACACCCCGGATGTATCTTTCCCAATTTGTACTCCAACTCTTGCCGTTTCCGGCGTTAAGTTATATTTATTTCCTCGGGTTCGGGTCTTTGTCTCCGTGTGTTGTTTTCGTTGTCATGCATCTCGTATCATGTCATCACGTGCATTGCATTCACATACGTATTCATCTCATGCATTAGAGCATTTTCCCCGTTGTCCGTTTTGCATTCCGGCGCTTCGTTCTCCTCCGGTGGTCATTTCTAGCTTTGTTTTTTGTGTGGGGATCAATCATTTCCGGGTTGGACCGAGACTTGTCATGCGGCCTTGGTTTACTACCGGTAGACCGCCTGTCAAGTTTCGTATCATTTGGACTTCGTTTGATACTCCAACGGTTAACCGAGGGACCGAAAAGGCCTCGTGTGTGTTGCAGCCCAACACCCCTCCAATTTGGCCCAAAACCCACCAAACTCTGCTCCATCACCGAGAGCGTTCGATCATGATCGCGTGGCCGAAAACCGCACCTCAGTTGGACTCTCCTAGCTCCCTCTATGCCTAGAAATAGCCGCCCCCCGTTTTCGGATCTCTCTCCCTCTCTGAAACCCTAGATAAAAAAAACAGATCCCGCCGCCGCCGGACGTGTCCGCGCCAGGCCGGACAACGTCCGCCGCTCGCCTCCGCCAGTCCGCCGCTGCCACGTGGCGCCGCCACCTCGCCGCCGCCGCGGCCCGAGAGGCCAAACCGGGCCCCCGCGAGCCCGAGCGCCCCCACGCCTCCCGGCCTCCTCTCGCCGCCGCCTCCCTCGGCTCAGGTGGGCGCCGCCGCCGCGGGCCGCCACCGCCGTCGAGGCGGGCCGCCGCCGCGGGCCGCTCCGCCCCGAGCCGGCCGGCCGCCGCCCCGCGCCTTCCTCCTCCACAACGGCCGCTGCCTCCTCCTCCCCACGTCCGGCCTCCTCCTCCCCGAGCTCTGGCAAGTCCCCAGCGTCGATCTCCTCCTCCGGCGAACAGTGAACTCCGGCGAGCCTCGGGAACCACGCCAGATCCAGATCTGAGAAATTCTCGGTTGACTTTTTCTTCCCCTAACCCTAATTTTTGTGCATACTTTGACATGACGTATCTCCGCATCCGTAGCTCCGATTTGGAAATATAGTATATCAAAGTGTTCGCCTCGATGAGTACATCATTTCATTCCATTGCATCATTTTTATTTGAGTTCATCTTGATGCCCGAAATGCTGTTAGAAGGAGGCTTCGTGAGTTAATTGTCAGATCTGCTAGTTCATCTTAGACTTTTGTCATTTTTGCCATGATTATTGTGTGCATGATATGACTGTGAGTCCTTCATATATTTTGTTAAGGATTTTGTCTTCTTTCCATAGGTGCAAACCATGCATTTTTGTGGTGTGTGTGGTGACTTGTGCAAGCTTGCAAAGTGAGGCACCCGGTAAATCTGTTTTCAGGGACTTAGTAGTTTTCACTAAGTCTGGGATTATTTAGCTCATGATGCCATATGTTCTTGCTGTTTCCTAGTGATCCGTGCCTATTTTGAGGATGATCAGTAAAGGAGTTTTGTTAATCATGTTATTCTATATCCATCCATGTCTTTACTTGCAATTATGGAGCACCTTAGCTTGAGTCAATCCAGCTCCACTTTTGCTTCATGGTGAATCTGGGCAGATCGTCAACTCGTTTGCGATTTTGCCGGCGTTGTTGTGGTTGATCCGTGCATGCTATGCAATTGTTCTTGCCATGTCTAGATAGAATTTTGTGCCATATTAATGGATGTATGCTTGCCTTGCCATGACTTGCACCGTAGTGAGTGCATCGAGCTCGTTTACATGCCTTCGTGAGTTATATTTCAGCATGTCTCAGTTTTCACTAAGTCTTTAAACTGATTGTGTTTTAGCTATGTTCGTGTGTCCGTTAGTATATTTTGTGAACCCTTTTGGCCCCAGGTCACTTTGGGTCTTTGTTACGCTTGTTGAGTAGCTCCATTCCATGTTCTTACTTGTCTTAGTCAGGTCATGTATCATGTTGTTTTGCTGCTCCGAAGTGGGCTATATGGTCTGAAATTCCAGACAAGTGTTGATTTCACTAAGTCTGAGATCTGTTTTACCATTTGCGTTTTTGCCATGCTTGTTTGAACCTCCTAATGGATGATTTGGCCGTAGCTCAGTGCTAGACTTTTGTTAAGCATCTTGTGTGAATCCCTGCCATGTATTTTGTTGTCATGTTTGGGTGCTGTAGCATGTTCATTTCGTTACATTTAGAGGCCTACTTACTGTTAATCACAGACCGGTGTCATTTTTGAATCGCTTGCCATTTCCAAACCGTAACTCCGATTCTGGCGTTCTTTATATCGTTTTCAAGCGATTTCATCCCATCTTTCCAGTGGCACCCTTCGAATTCCAAGTTGAGGCTAGGTTCATGCATTTCCTGTCATGTCTTGCATTTTGCATCCCGCATAGCATATCATCATTGCATCATATCGCTTGATCCTTGAACGTGGTTGATTGTGTCCTTGTTGCTTGTTTGTCTTATTTGGGTAGAGCCGGGAGACGAGTTCGCTACCGAGGAGCCCGTTGAGTTTGCTTGTGAGGATCCAGTCAACTCTGACAACTGTGTAGGCAAGATGATCATACCCTCGAAATCACTACTATCTTTGCTATGCTAGTTTGCTCGCTCTTTTGCTATGCCGATGCTACGATGCCTACCTTTTGCTTGTCAGCCTCCCAAATTTCCATGTCAAACCTCTAACCCACCATTGTCCTAGCGAACCGTTGATTGGCTATGTTATCGCTTTTCTCAGCCCGTCTTATAGCGTTACTAGATGCAGGTGAAGATTGGAGGCCGTTCCTTGTTGGAACATTTATTTACTTGTTGGGATATCATTATATTGCCATGTTATCTTAATGCATCTATATACTTGGTAAAGGGTGGAAGGCTCGGCCTCTCGCCAAGTGTTTTGTTCCACTCTTGCCGCCCTAGTTTCCGTCATATCGGTGTTATGTTCCCGGATTTTTGCGTTCCTTACGCGGTTGGGTTATAATGGGAACCCCTTGATAGTTCGCCTTGTTTAAAGCTTTTCCAGCAATGCCCAACCTTGGTTTTACCATTCGCCACCTAGCCTCTTTTTCCCTTGGGTTACCGGAGCCCAAGGGTCATCTTATTTTAACCCCCCCGGGCCAGTGCTCCCTCTGAGTGTTGGTCCGAACCGGGCAGCCTGCGGGGCCACCTCGGGGAAACATGAGGGTTGGTTTTACTCGTAGCTTGACCTATCTGAGTGTGCCTTGAGAACGAGATATGTGCAGCTCCTATCGGGATTTGTTGGCACATTCGGGCGGTGTTGCTGGTCTTGTTTTAACCTGTCGAAGTGTCTTGAGTTACCGAGATACCGAGTCTGATCGGAACGTCTTGGGAGGAGGTCTATTCCTTCGTTGACCGTGAGAGCTTGTCATGGGCTAAGTTGGGACTCCCTGGCTGGGATTGATCTTTCGAAAGCCGTGCCGCGGTTATGGGCAGATGGGAATTTGTTAATGTCCGGGTGTAGATAACTTGAACCTTAATTAATTAAAATGAATCAACTGAGTGTGTTACCGTGATGGCCTCTTCTCGGTGGAGTCCGGGAAGTGGACACGGTGTTGGAGTAATGTTTGCGCAGGTTGCTCTCTAGTTTCTCGCTCGCGCCTTGCCTCCTCTTCTCGCTCTCCTTTGCGAATAAGTTAGCCACCATATATGCTAGTCGCTTGCTGCAGCTCCACATATATTTGCCTTTCCTTTCCTATGAGCTTAAATAGTCTTGATCGCGAGGTGCGAGATTGCTGAGTCCCTGTGGCTCACAGATTACTATTACACCAGATGCAGGGCCCGATGATTCCGCTCCAGGAGACACGTATGAGCTCAAGTGGGAGTTCGACGAAGACCCTCAACGATACTACGTTTCCTTTCCGATGATCAGTAGTGGTGCCCAGTTGGGGGTGATTGGGACCGTTGTCGCATGTTGGGTTTTCTTCCATTTTGGCGTCGTAGTCAGGCCATGAGTGTTTTGGATGATGTAATGTTATTTTTGTACTTGATTGACGTGGCGAGTGTAAGCCAACTATGTTCTCCCCTTTATTATTCATATTACATGGGATGTTGTGAAGATTGCCTAACTTGCGACATGTGGGAGCTATAGTCGCATTGAGGGTGTTACAATTGTTGTCTAGCAACATGACTTCCAAGATAGGATTACGTACCACTCTGAAGTAGTACGCATCCTTGACATCCCACGAGGTTTGGTAGTGACTTGATCTGAAGTTTCATGATCACTATCATAAGCTTCCACTTCAATTGGTGTAGGTGCCACAGGAACAACTCCCTGTGCCCTGCCACACACTAGTTGAAGAGACGGTTCAATAACCTCATTAAGTCTCCACCATCCTCCCACTCAATTCTTTCGAGAGAAACTTTTCCTCGAGAAAGGACCCGATTCTAGAAACAATCCCTTATTGCTTTCGGATCTGAGATAGGAGGTATACCCAACTGTTTTGGGTGTCCTATGAAGATGTATTTATCCGCTTTGGGTTCGAGCTTATCGGCCTGAAACTTTTTCACATAAGCGTGGCAGCCCCAAACTTTTAAGAAATGACAGCTTAGGTTTCTCTAAACCATAGTTCATATGGTGTCATCTCATCGGAATTACGTGGTGCCCTATTGAAAGTGAATGTGGTTGTCTCTAATGCCTAACCCATAAACTATCGTGGTAATTCGATAAGAGACATCATGGAATGCATCATATCCAATAGGGTGCAGTTATGATGTTCGGACACACCATCACACTACGGTGTTCCAGGCTGTATTAGTTGTGAAACAATTTCCACAATGTCTTAATTCTGTGCCAAACTCGTAATTCAGATATTCATCTCTATGATCATATCATAGATATTTTATCCTCTTGTCACGACGATCTTTCAACTTCACCCTGAAATTACTTGAACCTTTCAATAATTCAGACTCGTGATTCATCAAGTAAATGTACTAAACATCTACTCAAATCATCTGTGAAGTAAGAACATAACGATATCCACTACACGCTTCAGCACTCATTGGACTGCACACATCAAAATGTATTACTTCCAACAAGTTGCTTTCTAGTTCCATTTTACTGAAAATGAGGCTTTCAGTCATCTTGCCCATGTGGTATGATTTGCATGTCTCAAGTGATTCAAAATCAAGTGAGTCCAAACGGTCCATTTGCATGGAGCTTCTTCATGCATATACACCAATAGACATGTATCAAACTTTTCAAAAACGAGTGAGCCCAAAGATCCATCAACATGGAGCTTCTTCATGCGTTTTATACCGATATGACTTACGTGGCAGTGCCACAAGTAGGTGGTACTATCATTACTATCTTATATCTTTTGGCATGAACAAGTGTATCACTACGATCGAGATTCAATAAACTATTCATTTTAGGTGCAAGACCATTGAAGGTATTATTCAAATAAACAGAGTAACCATTATTCTCCTTAAATGAATAACTGTATTGTGACAGACATAATCCAATCATGTCTATGCTCAACGAAAACACCAAATAACAATTATTTAGATTTTAATACCAATCTCGATGGTAGAGGGAGCGTACGATATTTGATCAACCTTGGAAATACTTCCAACACATATCCTCATCTCTCCTTTTAGCTAGTCTCCGTTTATTCCGCAGCCTTTTATTTGGAGTTACTAACACTTAGCAACCGAACCGGTATCTAATACCCTGGTGCTACTAGGAGTACTAGTAAAGTACACATTATAATGCATATCCAATATACTTCTGTCGACCTTGCCAGCCTTCTCATCTACCAAGTATCTAGGTTAATTCTACTCCAGTGGATGTTCCCCTTATTACAGAAGCACTTAGTCTCGGGTTTGGGTTCAACCTTGGGTTTCTTCACTAGAGCAGCAGCTGATTTGCCGTTTCATGAAGTATCCCTTCTTGCCCTTGCCCTTCTTGAAACTAGTGGTTTCACCAACCATCAACAATTGATGCTCCTTCTTGATTTCCACTTTTGTGGTGTCAAACATCGCGAATATCTCAAGGATCATCATATATGTCCTCGATATATTATAGTTCATCACGAAGCTCTAGCAGCTTGGTGGTAATGACTTCGGAGAAATATCACTATCTCATCTGGAAGATCAACTCCCACTCGATTCAAATGATTGTTGTACTCAGACAATCTTGAGCACAAGCTCAACCATTGAGCTTTTCTCCCTTAGTTTGTGGGCTAAGAAAATCGTCGGAGGTCTTATACCTCTTAACGTGGGCACGAGCCTGAAATCCCAATTTCAGCCCTCGAAACATCTCATATGTTTCGCGACGTTTCAAAACGTCTTCGGTGCCTCAACTCTAAACCGTTTAACTGAACTATCACGTAGTTATCAAAATGTGTATGTCAGATGTTCGCAACATCCACATACGATATTCGAGGCTCAGCACACTAAGCGGTGCATTAAGGACATAAGCCTTCTATGAAGCAATGAGGACAATCCTCAATTTACGGACCTAGTCCGCATAATTGCTACTATCAACTTCCAACTAAATTTTCTCTAGGAACATATCTAAACAGTAGAACTGAAGCGTGAGCCACGACATAATTTGCGAAGACCTTTTGACTATGTTCAGGATAATTAAGTTCATCTTATGAACTCCCACTCAGATAGACATCCCTCTAGTCATCTAAGTGATTACATGATCCGAGTCAACTATGTCGTGTCCGATCATCACGTGAGATGGACTAGTCATCATCGGTGAACATCTTCATGTGTTCCGAGGCCATGTCTATACATGCTAGGCTCGTCAAGTCAACCTAAGTGTTTCGCGTGTGTAAATCTGTCTTACACCCGTTGTATGTGAACATTAGAATCTATCACACCCGATCATCACGTGGTGCTTCGAAACAACGAACTGTCACAACGGTGCACAGTTAGGGGGAACACTTTCTCGAAATTATTAATGAGGGATCATCTTATTTACTACCATTGTTCTAAGCAAATAAGATGCAAAAACATGATAAACATCACATGCAATCAAATAGTGACATGATATGGCCAATATCATATTGCTCGTTTTGATCTCCATCTTCGGGGCTCCATGATCATCATCGTCACCGGCATGATACCATGATCTCCATCATCATGATCTCCATCATTGTGTCTCCATGAAGTTGTCTCGCAACTTATTACTTCTACTACTATGGCTACCGGTTAGCAATAAAGTAAAGTAATTACATGGCGTTGTTCAATGACACGCAGGTCATACAATAAATAAAGACAACTCCTATGGCTCCTGCCGGTTTTCATACTCATCGACATGCAAGTCGTGATTCCTATTACAAGAACATGATCAATCTCATACATCACATATCATTCATCACATTCTTCTTGGCCATATCACATCACATAGCATACCCTGCAAAAACAAGTTAGACGTCCTCTAACTGTTGTTTGCATGTTTTACGTGGCTGCTATGGGTTTCTAGCAAGAACGTTTCTTACCTATGCAAAAACCACAATGTGATATGCCAATTGCTATTTACCCTTCATAAGGACCCTTTTCATCGAATCCGATCCGACTAAAGTGGGAGAGACAGAAACCCGCTAGCCACCTTATGCAACTAATGCATGTCAGTCGGTGGAACCAGTCTCACGTAAGAGTACGTGTAAGGTCGGTCTGGGCCGCTTCATCCCACAATGCCGCCGAATCAAGATTGGACTAGTAAAGGTAAGAATATTGAACAAAATCAACGCCCACAACTACTTTGTGTTCTACTCGTGCATAGAAACTATGCAAAGACCTGGCTCATGATGCCACTGTTGGGGAACGTAGCAGAAATTCAAAATTTTCCTACGTGTCACCAAGATCTATCTATGGAGAAACTAGCAACGAGGGGAAGGAGAGTGCATCTACATACCCTTGTAGATCGCTAAGCGGAAGCGTTCAAGAGAACAGGGTTGAAGGAGTCGTACTCGTCGTGATCCAAATCACCGGAGATCCTAGTGCCGAACGGACGGCACCTCCGCGTTCAACACACGTACAGCCCGGTGACGTCTCCCATGCCTTGATCCAGCAAGGAGAGAGGGAGAGGTTGAGGAAGACTCCATCCAACAGCAGCACAATGGCGTGGTGGTGGTGGAGGAGCGTGGTACTCCAGCAGGGCTTCGCCAAGCATCGCAAGAGACGAGGAGGGAGAGGGGTAGGGCTGCGCCAAGAAGGAGAGGAACTCGTGTGTGTTGGGCAGCCCAAGCCTCAAGTATATATAGGGGAAGGGGAGGGGCTGTGCCCCACCTAGGGTTCCCTCTCTAGGGGTGGCGGCAGCCCCCAGATCCCATCTGGGTGGCGGCCAGGTGGAGGGGAGAGGGAGGCGCACCAGGCATGGGCCCTAAGGCCCATCTGCCCTTAGGGTTTGCGCCTTGGACCCTTGTGGGGGGGCGCACCAGCCCACCCGGGGCTGGTCCCCTCCCACACTTGGCCCATGCAGCCCTCCGGGGCTTGTGGCCCCACTTGGTGGACCCCCGGGACCCTCCCGGTGGTCCCGGTACGTTACCGATAAAACCCGAAACTTTTCCGGTGACCAAAACAGGACTTCCCATATATAAATCTTTACCTACGGACCATTCCGGAACTCCTCGTGACGTCCGGGATCTCATCCAGGACTCCGATAAACATTCAGTAACCACATACAAACTTCCTTTATAACCCTAGCGTCATCGAACCTTAAGTGTGTAGACCCTACGGGTTCGGGAACCATGCAGACATGACCGAGACGTTCTCCGGTCAATAACCAACAGCGGGATCTGGATACCCATGTTGGTTCCCACATGTTCCACGATGATCTCATCGGATGAACCACAATGTTGAGGATTCGATCAATCCCGTATACAATTCCCTTTGTCTATCGGTACGATACTTGCCCGAGATTCGATCGTCGGTATCCCGATACCTTGTTCAATCTCGTTACCGGCAAGTCTCTTTACTCATTCCGTAACACATCATCCCGTGATCAACTCCTTGATCACATTGTGCACATTATGATGATGTCTTACTGAGTGGGCCCAGAGATACCTCTCCATTTACACGGAGTGACTAATCCCAGTCTCGATTCATGCCAACCCAACAGACACTTTCGGAGATACCTGTAGTGTACCTTTATAGCCACCCAGTTACTCTGTGACGTTTGGCACACCCAAATTATTCCTACGGTATCCGGGAGTTGCACAATCTCATGGTCTAAGGAAATGATACTTGACATTTAGAAAAGCTTTAGCATACGAACTACCCGATCTTTGTGCTAGGCTTAGGATTGGGTCTTGTCCATCACATCATTCTCCTAATGATGTGATCCCGTTATCAATGACATCCAATGTCCATGGTCAGGAAACCATAACCATCTATTGATCAACGAGCTAGTCAACTAGAGGCTTACTAGGGACATGGTGTTGTTTATGTATGCACACATGTATCTAAGTTTCCTATCAATACAATTCTAGCATGGATAATAAACGATTATCATGAACAAGGAAATATAATAATAACCAATTTATTATTGCCTCTAGGGCATATTTCCAACAGAGAGGGTGTCAGTGCTCTCAATGTTCAACAACCACCATGATAGTTAAATAAAATTTATTCCTTTGCAGTAGGGAAAAATTGACTTTACGCAAAACTGTAACCATAGAGCTTTTCCACTAGCCATATATGCATGTAGTGATAGCCATTATTCATCATTGCTCTAGAGTGTGAATTTGCCAGTACATTCAATGTACTGGCCCTTTGTGGCTGCAACGTCTCATGTTGCAGGACTCTTACGACGAGTAAGTGATACGTTAGGGTTACGATTTCTACACTCAACTTTGTCGTTGGTGTTGATGGGAATCCACAACCTTTGTTACTTCCGCTATATGGATTGAGGTAATAGTATTTACGTTACTTTATACATGTGATTTACCTCTGTTATAAATCCTTGAGTACTGTGTGTGTTAGCATACCGATCCATGGATGACATTTAAGCAGAGAGACTTGACCGTTTGAGGTCGGGTCGCTACAAGATGGTATTATAGCACATGTTGACTGTAGGACGTGACCCTAGAAACTGGCAAGCCCATCGGAAGGATTTTCTCTAAAACCTTCTTTTCCAAAAAGACCTTTTACCCCTCTTCTCTTCTAAGCTTATTCAAATATGCCCTTTTAGTGAGACCATACCCCCTTTTCCCTTTTGACCACACAAAGATTCGACTAATGAGACCACTCCAAGAAGTACAAGATATCCGACAACCGAGACCATTCGGAATGAAGAGGATTTTACCATACATTATGATAATGGAAACTACAACTGTTGAAGACTCTAAAGACTAGGAGAATTGGAGGCTCCGAAGAATTTCCATATTTGTGTGGCCTAGGAAGGCTACCCTTATGGAACTTGGCAGACTATGGAAGTTGTCAATACCCGAGATCAAGGTGTATCGGAGAAAGACCGGAGCATGGAGAGTTAAAAACTCAAAGTTCAGTCAAGGAAAACCCTAAGGAAGGAGATATCAACTATGGAGAGATAGCTCATGGAAATGACAAGAGCAGAACCACGGCTATCCATGAGGTTATCGCCCGCTAATGATATTTATCACCATGCTAAGTTAAGCATGCATATGCATGGAAGGATTG
Organism: Triticum urartu; assembly: GCF_003073215.2. Lineage (NCBI taxonomy): Eukaryota > Viridiplantae > Streptophyta > Magnoliopsida > Poales > Poaceae > Triticum > Triticum urartu. Next base: position 376,616,573 of record NC_053025.1, on the reverse strand, counting down.
GATGGTAGAAGGCTGATGGAGCACCTATCAGCAAGAGGTGAAGTTTTAACCATAGCTGATGTAACACCAGGATCTGGAGTAATACATGAAGGATTTTAAGATGGACCTTTAGGAAGCTATATTTGACAAGGAGCATTTCATGAAGAACTCAGGATCTAGAAGCTGAAAGTAGCCAAGCTAGAGGAGTAAAACCTTGAGATACAGGAGATTCATCAGGAACTGAAGGACAGTGGGACCATGATTCATGCCAAGGATGTTGAAACCTAGAAGGTAGGAATGCAGCTCCAGAATACTAAAGGACGTATCAAGAGACCTCGCGTCAACAGAGTTGATCTGGCAAAAGAACTTGAGAAATACAAGCATGATCGGAAGAAGACATTGGAGGCATGAACAAGGCTTGAAGAGTTTGGAGACGTTGAAGATTTATTGACCTTTAGAAGACCAAACCCCTGTTATATACCTACGTTACATGCGACGTTTGTGAGCTGTCATTTGTTTGATGTTTTTCGACAGCCACAACAAAAATCTGTCTTTTCAGAACTTTTGTTTGTATTGTGTGTATCCCTCTCTATCTCTCTTATCTCACCCCAAACCCATGGACCGAATAGATGATCAATGAAGATGAGCTTATATTTTCTGGACCAATGAGTCAATTGGAGATGGACCAATGGATTCAGAACATGGAGGATCACATGGAGAATAACCCTATAGTCAGAAAGGATATGACCTAGCATGCTCTTCAGTGCTTTGAAAGAGGTGCTGCTATGTAGCACCCCGGATGTAACTTTCCCAATTTGTACTCCAACTCTTGCCGTTTCCGGCATTATGTTATTTTATTTTCTCAGGTTCGGGTTTTTGTCTCCGTGTGTTTTTGTCGTTGTCATGCATCTCATATCATGTCATCATGTGCATTGCATTTGCATACGTGTTCATCTCATGCATTCGAGCATTTTCCCCGTTGTCCGTTTTGCATTCCGGCGCTTCGTTCTCCTCTGGTGGTCATTTCTAGCTTTCTTTCGTGTGTGGGGATTAAACACCCGGATTGGACCGAGACTTGCCAAGCGGCCTTGGTTTACTACCGGTAGACCGCCTGTCAAGTTTCGTATCATTTGGACTTCGTTTGATACTCCAACGGTTAACTGAGGGACCGAAAAGGCCTCGTGTGTGTTGCAGCCCAACACCCCTCCAAGTTGGCCCAAAACCCACCAAAACCCTCTCCATTATCTAGAGTGTTCATCACGATCGTGTGGCCGAAAACCGCACCTCATTTGGACTCTCCTAGCTCCCTCTATGCCTATTTAAAGAACCCCTTCTAAAAATCCCGGATCCCCTCCATCCCTAACCTCAGATCCATTTCCACCCGCCGCCGCCGGACAAAACCCGCGCCGACGGACATTGTCCGCGCCGCCGCCCACGCCTACCAGGAAGCGCCACGTGGCAGGCGCCGCCGCCCCGCGCCACCGGCCCGGCGTTGCCCGCGGGAGGCCCCCCGAGCCCGCCTTCCTCCGCCGCCAGGCCGCGCCTCCTCGCCCGTGCCGTTGCTCCGCGGCCCCGCCGCCGTCCAAGCTCGCCGCGGCCGCCCGCCGCCCCACATCGCCGACTCCGGCCGCCGCCGCCTCTCCTCGCCGCGCCGCCGCCCCACGTCGCCGGAGGCCGCGCCGCACCGCCCGGGCCGCCTCGCCTCTCCACCCTCCTCCTTCCACGGATCCGCTGGCCGCCGTCGACGTCGTCAACTCCGGAGAGCTTCTCCGTCCGTGAACAGTAACTCCAGCGATCTCCGAAATCCGTGCCAGATCCAGATCTGAAAATATCTCGGTTGACTTTTTGCTCGAAACCCTAGCTCATATGCTCTTGTTTATCGCATCACAACTTTGCATCCGTAGCTCCGTTTTGGACATATAGCATGTCAAAATGTTCATCTCAGAGAGTACATCATTTCATTCCATTGAATCATTTTCATTTGAGTTCATCTTGATGCCCGAAATGCTGTTAGAAGAGGGCTACTTGAGATAATTGTCAGATCTGCTACTCCATTTGCATATTTGTCATTTTTGCCATGATTATTGTGCGCATGATATGCCCATGAGCTCTACATAGGTTTTGTTAAGGGTTTTTCCATCTTTCCAGAGGTGCAGCCCATGTATTTTTGTGATGTGTGTGGTGACTAGCACGAGCTTGCAAAGTGAGGCATTTGGTAATGCTGTAAACAGTAACCAGAGGTGATGCACATTTTTCCGTGACATATTTGGGCTCTGAATTAAATCATACTCTATTTGCATTTGGGCATTTAAAAGCTATAAAATATTTTAAATGCTCAAATAGTCATAAACTAAAATGTTTACTGTTGGATATATTATAAACAGTAGCCATGATTAGTTTCATGATTTTTGGAAATGTCTTAGCATTTTAATTAAGTCAAAACAATTACAGAAAAAATAGAAAACAAAAACTAAATTAGAAAGAGAGAGAGAGAGTAACCTCACCTGGCCTCCCTGTAGTCTGGCCCAGTTTCTGCCGGCCCAGCCCACCTCCTCCTCCCTCCTACTGTCTTCAACCTCCTGCCAGTGGGCAGGAGGGCGTGTGGCCACCGCGCGCGCGCCAGCTCCTGCTTCCACCGCCACACCCCAACTCTTCTGGATGCGCCACGGAGACGCCCGAGACCTTCTCCCCCTGTTCCCCTCGCAGCTCTCTCTCCCCCCTCCTCTGACTCTCTCTCCTGTGACCGATCATACGCAGCCGTCGCCGCCAACGAGCTCCCCCACGGCCACAGCCATCTCTGAGCCCCTCCGACGCACCCCTGAGCTCCGCCATGACGCCCCGGTCCTCCCCGCCGAGCCACATGACGCCGGACGCCCTGGAGCGCCGTCGTCGACACCATCTCCGCCCTCTGCACCGACGGCCGTCGTCGACCGATTCGTCATCACCAGGCCATCCCCGAGCATGTTGAGATCACCGACGACCCCGCCGTGAGCTCCTCTACCGAACCCCTCTCTCCCCACCGTCGTTCTCCTCCTCCAGCCCCGTTGTCCACCGGAGCCAAAAGCTCACCGCCGCCATGGTTCTTCACCGCGTGGCCAGGGCCACCGCAGGTCGCGCCTAAGCGCGTCACCATGCTTGGTGAACCTCCAGAAGCATGTAGCACCTGTTAGTTTATCCCCTAGCGCCCCGTAGTACAACCCCGCACTCACCCGAACTCCGGCCGCCGCGGAAGTGCTCACCGCCGTCAACTCCGGCCATCCCAGCTGCTGCTGCTACCACCACTAGATGTGCGAGAGCGCGAACAATCCGTAGGAGCAAAACCCCGCCTCAAACCGTGGGCTGTAGCGAGATCCCAACGATCTCCGCCGCGCGAAATGGTCGACGCCGGCGAAACTCCGGCGAGTGATGTCGTGGCTCATCATTAGCCACTAATGACCCAGCTAAACCACCCCTAGTGCCACTGCCATGTGGGCCCTGTGCCTGTTTAGTTTAATTTAATTTTCTATTTAGATTAGTTCATAACCCACTGTGACCCACACGTCAGCATTGACTTTGCTGACGCGTCTGTTGACTGGTCCCACATGTCATCTACCCAAACCAGCCCTGTTACACTGACCCGTGGGTCCCAACCGTCAGGTTTGACTCTGGGCGACCCTATTGACCAGCTGATGTCACAGTAGCGCAGTGCTGACGTAGTAACTCCTTTTTCTAGATTTATTCTTATTCAGGAAAATCCAAAAAATTGCCTAAAACTTCTAAAAATCATAGAAAATCAACCGTAACTCCAAATGAAATAATTTATATATGAAAAATTATCAGAAAAATTCAAGGAATCTATTTATGACATTTGCATGCATGTTTGAACAACCTAGGGTTGCTGTACATGGCAATTTGCATAATTGACATTTAAATAAGCACATATGGAGTTTGAATTTGAACCCTTGGTTCAAACCAACTTCATTTAATATGGTTGCTAGTTGCATTAGCTCAATCCACAGCATATTGCCATGACATTATCATGCATCATAATTGTGTCATTGCATTGATTGTGTTCCCTTTGTTTGCCGGTAATTGTCCCCTCTTGATAGACGTGGTTCCAACGATGAGTTCGATGACACCAATGAAGAGCTATATTATCTTCAGAAGTGCCAGGCAAGCAAAACCCCCTTGTTTATTCCGATACAATCCCACTCTCTCGCTCCTGCTCTCTTTTACTGCATTAGGACAACAACGATTCAACTGTTACATGCTGCAGTAGTTGAACCCCTTTCCTCTGCATGACCTGTCATTGCCATAGTAAATAGATGAAACCCACTAGCATGAGTAGGAGTTGTTTTAGCCCTGATGTGCTTACTCATTCATGCTTGTTTGTCATGCCTGCTATTGCATAGAGTTCTGTCGGGTCTGATTCATCGGGAAAGAATTGGAATGGTGATGAACATGTCCTACTATGTGTGAGCTAAGTGTGTGAACATGATTTGGTAAAGGTAGCGGTGAGAGGCCATGTAGGAGTACATGGTGGGTTGTCTCATTGAAACCGTTCTTAGGAACTGAGTTCTGTGTCTGTGATCCATGAACAGCTAGTACCACTCATTGGGATCCTTAATTGACCCTCTCAACTTCTTAATCACCCTAGTACTCTGTCCAGGAGTTGCAACTAGTTTCTGGTGTTTGTAGGTTTTGTGTTGGCGGCCGTGCGTAGCGCTGACCCTAGGGGTGGGCTATGATGCGGTAGATACACCGTGGCACGGTGTACTGGGCTCCCATTTGGTGTCTCGGGAACCCTGTTCACATCGTTCGGGGCCGTATGTGGAAACCTCGGCTGGACTCCCTGCGGATGGAACCTGGATAGGCGATAAACCTGGACTAGAGACTTGAGTGTTTAGGTAGGCCGTGGCCGACACCCTCGTTGGGCTTTCGCTTGAAGGTTGCCGAGTACATGTCGTGTAAACGACGGTAAGTGGTGGGAGTATGTGTGAAGAAGTACACCCCTGCAGGGTTTTCATTGTCTATTCGAATATCCGGATTCCGAGGATATGGAAACTTGGACCCCTTGCATAGTTCATAGACAAGTGAAAGTGGATACTCTAAAACTCGCAAGATAAGCGTGAGTGCTATGGATGACGTTCTCGTAGGGAGACAGGGCGGATCCATAGTCGTGTATTGAATGGTGAATATGTGGACTCGTGTGCCCCACCTCAAAAGAGTTACTTATAGTCGTGGTTTAAGATAGGCACCGAGTCAAAGCTGGCTTGCTGCAGTTAAACTCCACCACCCCCCCTTGTTGATAGCGATGCATATGTAGCTAGTTCTGATGTAAGTCTTGTTGAGTACTTTTGTACTCATGTTTGCTTAATTTATGTTTTGCAGAGAGACTTCACTCTCGCTAGTAGTTCGCGTGGACTTCGACGTTTAGCTTGATACCTCAGCTACGATCTTGTGCCCTCGGCAGGATCTGGTAGATAGTCAGGCTTCTTAGCCTTTTTCATTTGTAGATGTCTGTACTCAGACATGTTAAGCTTCCGCATGTGCTTTGATTTGTATGCTATGATTGTTGGGTCATGAGACCCATGTTTGTAATATCTCGCTCCTCAGAGCCTAATGAATATACTTGAGTTGTAGAGTTATGTTGTGATGCCATGTTGTATTTACACATATCGAGCATATTGTGTGTATGATTGAAATGCTTGGTATGTGTGGGATCCGACAATCTAGTTGTTTATCCTTGGCAGCCTCTCTTATGGGGAAATGTAGTCTAGTGCTTCCATGAGCCATAGTAGTCCGCTACAGCCCGGTTCACCAGAGTCCTACTAGCCCAGCACTACTGCTCAGGACACTTGACTGGCCGGCATGTTTTTCACTTCGGTCCTGTGTCTTTCCCTTCGGGGAAATGTCACGCGGTGACATCCGGAGTCCTGCCTAGCCTGCTACAGCCCGGGTTCCCGGAGTCCTGTTAGCCTAGTGCTACAGCCCGGATTCACACGCTGCTGACCGACATGCTCGATGTGATTCATGTATGCCTGTCCCCATAGGTTGGTGCCGCTTTGGGTTCACGACTAGCCATGTCGGCCCGGGTTCTCTGTCATATGGATGCTAGCGACACCATCATATACGTGAGCCAAAAGGCGCAAACGGTCCCGGGCCATGGTATGGCGACAACCCTGGGAATACCATGCGTGAGGCCGCAAAGTGATATGAGGTGTTACCGGCTAGATCGATGTGACTTGGAATCGGGGTCCTGACAACTCTGCGAGGAGTTAAACGATTTGTAGTTAAGGGAAAGTTAGCCCTGAGATTTGTAAGACCATACCGAGTTTTGGAGCGTATGGGAGAAGTGGCCAACAAGTTGGAGTCACCCGAAGGACTGTTAGGAGTTCATGATGTGTTTCACGTTTCCCAGTTGAAGAAGTGCCATGCAGAGATGGCCAATATTCCCCTGTAAGGACGTTTGACCTTGGAAAGGATAATGATGTTCCACGAAGTGGAATATCGACTTCATAAGTGTAAGTTTTTATCTCGGTATGTGGGATAACCCACGAGAATGAAGAGATGAATTACTATTGGATCTAAAGGAGGTATGATGTTGGTATTATGGAACGATAATAACTCCATGATGAGTCTGGGTAATCATGTCCTAGTTTGGTGCCAATAGAAGGAAGGAAGACAATACAATTGGATGGATTTTAAGTATGCTAGGAGGCTGGAAGTTGGATGTTGGAATAACGATCAGTTGCCCCGAGGATGAGTTCAAGGTTTACAAGTAATGAGATGGGCCATAACCCACAGGCCCCAGGACCTGCCAAGGAGCAAGCACACTCTTGCTGAAGGAAAAAAACCCTGGAAGAAGTTACGTTTATCGGTAAACGATCTTATAGGAGTTTACACAAAACCTGAGAGTTGTGAAGGAACGACAGATGTTTGTTTGTCTTGCAGAATCAATGGATTCATCCGAACTTGGTTCGTCGCCAAGAGAAATTCTACAATGCTTGTGAGGATGACCGAGTGATAGAATGCGAGATTCACTAAACCATGTACAAGGTAATGATTTGTGTGCGGGATGGATTGATCACCATACCGACTTACTCTTATTATTCGCCTTGCTATATGGGATGGTAAATCTGAGTGACTTACCTATAGTAGAGAGACGATGATCAAACCTTGTTTAAACCCTAGAATGGTATACGATTTTTTCCCTTGTACATGGCAGCTTTTGCGAACCATAGGTTATACGGTGAGGATCAACCCAGACCCATTTCCTGCAGGAGAAACCATAAATGGATGACCGCCCTGAGATGTCGATAATTGTTTAGTTTTGGCACCAGACCCGTCAGCTAAGAAGACCCAGTCTCGGAATAACCTTACCAGGATGAAAGTACAGAACAATTGAGGAAAAGGTTATGCCGCTGCCGGAAGAGCCAGAGAAGGAATTATCCTTACGATCTGAGAATACCGGCCCTGTCAAGAATAAGGATGGAGTATATGAGTATTGATGGGACCATAACGATGTTTTTAAGGGTGGTAGCACCCCAGACCCCGGTGATGATCGATGGATTTTGAGAAGAGCCCCAAACCTAACCTATTTCTTTCTAGCCTCTCCGAATCTCGAGGACGAGATTCATTTTAAGGGTGGTAGGTTTGTAACATCCCAAAATTCTAAATTTTGGAATGTTATAATAAATAGATAGATTTGATTGATTGTTGTGTGATTATGTCATACCCTAGCTAGTTCATGCATTGGAGTGTTGCATCATGTTTAATTTCCCAGAAAACTAAAATGGGGATGACAGAACCCCCAGCACCCCCTGGAACAACTAGGGTTTACTAAAAACTTTTTCAATGAACCTGAAATGCCCCTTCTAAAAAGTCCAGCCTTTTTGTTTTGGGATAAAACCTTTGACAAAAATGGTGCACACTTTTCTAGGACATCATAAGGTCATTGGATTAATTCATTACTAATTGCACTTGGGAAATTTAAATCTTATAAATATTTTAAAATGCCCAAATAATCCTGGAAGTATTTTTAGGCTGTTAAGAATATTTTCAAATGTGCCTCTAAATATTTTCAGGTTTTTCCTAAATGAAATAGTATTTTTACAATTTCAAAACACAAAACAAAATAAATAAAAAAACAGAAAAAGAGAGAGAAAGAAACTAACCTGGCAAGTCACCAGCCGGCCCACCTGGCGGCCCAGCACTGTGCTGGCCCGCGCCATCCAGCTGCTTCTTCCCCGCCAGGCAGGCAGGGAGGTGACACCGGAGTGCCTGAACTCGCCACGGTGCCACCTGCTTGCCGCCCACGCCCCTGGACGTCTGGACGACCTCCACCTCGTCGCCCCGACCCCCTGGACCCCTCCATTCACCCCCAACGCCCCTCACTCATTGTTCCCCACCATGGCCGACGCCCCTGCCGCCGCACCGTCATTGTAGCCGCGCCCTCCGTCGTCCTCGCGCCGCGCCATCGTGTCCACGAGCTCCGCCGTCGTCGACTACATCGAGCAGGCCGAGCCCCGAGCGCTCGCCCGCTCTGGAATCGCCCTGACCCCGTCTTCCCCAACTCCGGCCACCGGAGATCCCCTTCGCCGTCCCCACCGCATCAGCTCGTCCCCGACCTCGCCGACTGCCTCGACGTGACCCCCGTGAGCTCAGCCACCTCCCCATCCTCTCCGTTTAACTTCTCGAGCACTGCAGCGACCGCACCAAGCTCGGCCGCACCCACCGCCGCCACCGCACGTTGCTGTCGTGGTCACAGCCACATTGGCTCGCAACCGAGCACGCCATCGTCTTCAACGCACCCCCGCACGCCCCTCGCCGTGCCTCGTAGCGACTAGTTCGACCTCGCCAGAACTCCGGCAGCCGCAATGCTCGTCGCCAGTGACGTTTCCGGCCACCCTAGCTCCAGCCACTGCCACCACTCGACGCGGCTCACTCCCCGCATCACGTAGATGGTCTCCGCCGTCCTTTTGGACGCCGGAGTGCAAAACCCGCGCTGCTCCGCCGCGTCTGGCCTCGCTGGCGGCTAAACGCCGGCGAGTTTGACCCTGTTTGACCCCGTGTGGGCCCAGGTTGACCTCCCCTGAGTCTCTGACACGTGGGACCGCCCAGCTAATTAACTTAGATTAGCACTAATCAAAAATTAGTTAGTTAATTAACTACTGACACGCATGTCGCACTGGTCAGGTTTGACCTGGACCGGCCCGTTGACCCCTGACGTCACTGTGATGCAATGCCGACGCAATAAATCATTTACTGGATTTATTCTTATACAGGAAATTCCAGAAAATATTACAAACTTCAAAAATTCATATCTTTGAATTTGTAACTCCAAATGCAAAGAGTTATATATATAATTTGATCAGAAAAATTCAATCTTTCCATCTGTAGTGGTTCCATGCGTAACAAAACACTTTAACATTGTTGTTTAGGTGAAACAAGCTAATACACTTATAATGCTTAAGAACATAAGCTTCCATTTGAATCTTTGATTCAAATGGACCCAAACCAACTTGTTTCACATTGCATTAGGCAGGACACCTCATATTGCCATGTCATAGCATGCATCATATTGTTGCATATTGCCATGTGATGATTGTATTTTGTGGTGTCTTTCATGGTAGGTTCTGCCTCCGAGGATATTTCCGAGTATCCAGCTGAAGGGCAGTACCCTACTACTACTCCATCAGGCAAGCAGCCCCATTGATCATATCGATACAATCCCATGTTCTCGCTTCTGCTCTCATTTACCGCATTAAGACAACAACGTTTCAAACTACTGTGTGTTGCAGTAGTTGAACCCTTATCCTCTGCATGACCTGTCATTGCCACAGTAACTACATGAAACCCACTAGCATGTGTAGGAGTTGATTGAGCCATGTATGTGTTTCCTACCTTGCTATGCCTGCTATGCTTAGAGTTGTGTCAGGTCTGGTTCATCTAGGTGATGGGCTAGAGTGAAATGATTACGTCGGTAATGTGAGGGATGTGTTGAACATGTTTTGGTAAAGGTATCGATGAGAGGCCATGTAGGAGTACATGGTGGGTTGTTTCATTGAGGCCGTCCATAAGAACTGAGATCTGTATGCGTGATTTAAGATTCAGCTACTACCACACATTGGGCCCTGAAATATGACATCGCTCGACTTACTGACCCCTCTCGTCCTCTATCTAGGAGTTGCAACTAGTTTCTGGTGTTTGTAGGTTATGTGTTGGCGGCCGTGCGTAGCACTGACCCTAGGGGTGGGCTATGATGTGGTAGATACAACGTGGACGGGTATGCCGGGCACCCGTTTGGCGTCTCGGGACCCTATACACATCGTTTGGGGCCGTTGAGGACACCCCGACCGGATTTCCTTGCGGATGGAACCCGAATAGGCGATAAACCTGGACTAGAGATTCGTGTGGTTAGTCAGGTCGTGGTCTACACCCACATCGGCTTTCGCTTGAAGTCTGCCGAGCACATGTCGTGTGCAGATGCTATGTGGTGGAAATATGTGTGACGGAGTACACCCCTACAGGGTATAAACCTATTCGAATAGCCACGTCCGCGGTAAAGGACTACTTGGTTGCCTATACAATTCATAGACAAGTTAATGGTTACTACTAAAATACTCAAGATAAGTTTGAGTACCGAGGATGGCCCTCTCGTAGGATGACGAGGGAGGATCCCCGGTGGAGTATTGTGTTGGTGATTAGTGGACTCGTGTGCGGAAACTATTTTACACTGGTGTCTCGTAGGATAGCTTAGCCAAGAGTCAAAGCTCGCTTGCTGCAATAACTCCACCACCTTCTTGAGAATAAGCATGTATAGTAGGATCTGTTGTAAGACTTGCTGAGTACCTTTGTACTCATGTTGCTTTAATTACTGTTTTCAGACGACAACACCACCCCCTCCGATGGGTTTTACGTAGACCTCGACGTCGATGAGTAACTTGCCACCCAGGTGGTGATTGTGGCCACGGAGGGCCCTATGTATATAGACAGGCTTCGACAAGCCTTCTTTCTTTCTAGTGTCTGTACTCAGACTTATTTGCTTCCGCATGTGCTTGTATGCTTGTATGACTTGAGTATCGGGTCCTGTGACCCCTACCTGTATGAACATGTTATGTATGGCTCTCTGGAGCCTTTAAATAAAGTACTTGAGTGGTAGAGTTTTGTTGTGATGCCATGTTGTATTTGCACATATCGAGCATATTGTGTGTATGATTGAAATGCTTGGTATGTGTGGGATTCGACAATCTAGTTGTTTATCCTTGGCAGCCTCTCTTATGGGGAAATGTAGTCTAGTGCTCCTTGAGCGATAGTAGTCCGCTACAGCCCGGTTCACCGGAGTCCTGCTAGCCCAGCACTACTGCTCAGTACACTTGACTGCCCGGCATGTGTTTCACTTCGTTACTATGTCTGTCCCTTCGGGGAAATGTCACGCGGAGACACCCGGAGTCCGGCCTAGCCTGCTACAGCCCGGGTTCCCCGGAGTCCTGTTAGCCCAGTGCTACAGCCCGGATTCACACGCTGTTGACCGACATGCTCGATGTGATTCATGTATGCCTGTCCCCATAGGTCTGTGCCACTTTGGATTCACGACTAGCCATGTCGGCCCGGGTTCTCTGTCATATGGATGCTAGCGACACTATCATATACATGAGCAAAAGGCGCAAACGGTCCTGGGCCATGGTAAGGCGACACCCGTGGGGATACCGTGCGTGAGGCCGCAAAGTGATATGAGGTGTTACCGGCTAGATCGATGTGACTTGGAATCGGGGTCCTGACAGCGTTGGCATCAGAGCTGGACTGCCTGTAGGTTCGTTGAGCCAAACTGGTCGATGTCGAGTCTAGAAATGCTTTAGTTATATGTAGGGGAATTGATTGTGGGAGGGAACATAAGGCTCTTTTACTCCTTTACCTTATGCCGTCTAATCTGAGTCGTTCTCTTCTCATTCTACGTGGGTTAAGGACTAGGCTGTCTTCGCTCTATCAGGTTCACGTATTACTAATTCGTAGTAGCTTATAGGATTGTTGTTACAAGCCTCAATACAGTTTCTAATACTTTTAGTATGTTGTCAGTTGAATCAGAACCTTGATATGATGTTGTTGAGTGGTTTTGCAAACTGTTGTGAATGTCTCAAATCTTTTTTTGAGCATTTACAGACGTTATGCTGTCCGATTTCTCCTAGGAAATTCTAATGCCTTTGCATTATTCTATGCTTTCAGATAGCCACCCGTTCTCAGAACCAAGTGGTTCGTCTGACCCGGTGCCTCGATGTACCCGGTCACACGGCCATGTTGGTTCGAGTGATGGTTGAGACAAGCTATCGGTGGTATCCGGAATATACCGTCGGGGAGCAGTTCCGAGACTTCAACCAGAGCCAGTACCTTTGTATCATCAGGATATATCCCTCTTATCCTGGAGCCACTGAACCCCTTCACTGCTCCTTTGGACTTGGGGTCACTATTGAGATGTCTGTGCAGGATGCAGCTTACTCAATGATGACTATCATTCGAGCCAGGACTGCCTTGCTTCAGAACACCGATTTCCGCTACATGCCAGCCTCACTCCCTGGAGCACAGGGGTACTATCAGGCTTTGTACTATGACTCTACACATGAGGAGTCACTACTCCGCACCACTGCCGAGATGCTCGAGGATAAGGACCGCAAAAATCGGGCCTTGTGTATGGAGATTTTCAACTCTCGTGCTGATCACTAGGCCACTTTTACTCGGTTTGCACCTGCTGTACAGGCAGGATACATGGACCTGAGGGACCTGTACCCTGTGCGGTCTGGATTGCCAGATTGTATGCAGTGGCGTGATGTAGGAGGCATCACCCTTCCTCGTGGTCCCGGTCTGCCACCGTCTGTGGGACCAAGGCCACATCCGAGTACCTATGGTCCGCAGGCTCCGCAGGACCGTTTGTTCCCAGATGATCATGTTCCACTTCCAGGCTTTCGTGGTGACTTTTATGAGGATTACTACGGAGCCATCTGAGCTAGTAGTAGTTTCACTAGTACTGTAATAGTTGTATTCTCCACAGTCCTGCGTGACACATGGGATATGACTTGGTGTGTATCACGCTCCGGAGGTGTAGAAAAATAATGTATAGGAGCTTGGAATGCCTCCAATAAGATGTAATGTCTGTCACCGTAGTTGTACTCTAGCCTGGACTTGTATTAATCTATGTACGGTGTGTATGACCAATGGTATATATATGGAAGTTTCTATATTACCATGTCGTGCAATGAACATCTCAGCATTCCATGTTATCCATTACATTCTGCACTTCCTTGCCAAGTTTGTGCCATCCTTGTCTAAACCGTTGTCTTATTTTTCCTAGGATGGTCAACACCCACAGCAACCCTGCTGCCCCGGAGCAGGGGGAAGCCAGTGCAGCTAGGGGTGAAAATCTGCCTCACCCGCCTTCTCTGGCTGAAGTTATGCTGGAGGCAGAAATAAACAAGCATGAGACCAACCGCTTGCTGAGCGGATTGAGCAGAACACTGCACGTCAACAGCGAAACGACTTGGTGTCAATCAATGACTTTATCAAGTTGTACCCACCAAAGTTTAATCATTCCGTCGAGCCCCTCGACGCAGATGACTGGCTTCGCAGCATCACCCACAAGCTACATTCTGCTAATGAAGCCGAAGCTGATAAGGTTACCTATGCTGCCTATCACCTCGAAGGCCCTGCTAGCCTTTGGTGGGAAAACTTTGAGGCTATGCGCCCGGTCGGCCAAATCACTACTTGGGCTGAATTTAGTGAGGCTTTCCGTGAGCATCACATCCCGGAAGGTCTCATGGATCGTAAGAGGGAAGAGTTTTGCAATTTTACCCAAGGCAGACTGACTGAGGATGCTTATAGTCGTGAGTTTGGAAATCTGGCATGTTATGCTCCTAAAGAGGTATCCACCGATGCTAAGAAGCAGGCAAGGTTCCGCAAGGGACTTAGCCCTGAGCTTCGCCGCAATCTTCGTCTGCACGAGTGCACCTCCTTCCAGAAGTTGGTCAATAAAGACATCAGTGCTGAGACATGCTAGTCTGATTATGACGCTTCACGCAAGCACTCTCGTGATTTTGGTTCCTCATCCGGCTCTGGATCTCAGAAGCGCCGAGTGTGGATTCCAAGCACAGCGCTGCCACCCAGGTTCATTCCGAGGCCATCCTTTGAGGCACCTCGCCCCAACCAGCAGTTTGCACCGCCTAAACCCATTGTGGCCCCGCTGCTAGTGCTGCTCCACGCCCCAATGTTGTGACATGTTTCAAGTGTGGAGAGTTGGGTCACTATAGTCGAGAGTGTCCCCAGAACAACAACCCCAACCAGTATGGAAAGTTCGTTGGCCATGGTAAGCCAGTGGGAAAGACATTCTACGCCAAGCCAGCACCACTACATGTGGCCATGTCAACTATGTCTTAGCTAAGGAGGCTCATGATGATCCTAACGTCGTCCTTGGTACGCTCCTTGTTAATTGCCATCCGGCATGTGTTCTTTTCGATACTGGAGCATCTCATTCTTTCATATCTGAGAGCTATGCTCGATTGCATAACACGACATACTGTGACATGCCCACTACCATGGAAATTCAAACCCCTGGCTCTAGATGGCAAACTTCTAGAGTAAGCCATGGGAATGAAATTCTTGTTGATAGACTTGTCGTCCTTGCATCTTTAATAGCTCTCAAGTCCTCGGACATAAACATCATCTTGGGTATGGACTGGATGTCAGCCCATTATGCTAAGATTGATTGTTCTACTAGAACTGTTCAACTTAGTCACCCATCGGGCAAGACAGTCAATGTCTTAACTCGAGTGGCCAAGCGCCAGCTTTACTCCCTAAATGCCAACCCCCTTCCAGACCTTGAAGATATTCCAGTAGTCCGAGACATCCTGGATGTCTTTCCAGAAGAACTACCAGGTCTTCCACCTGACAGGGATGTCGAGTTTGTGATAGACCTTGTTCCATGAACCGTCCCAATTTCTAGAAGACCCTATAAGAAGGCACCCTTAGAACTAGCCGAGCTTAAGAACCAACTCGATGATTCCTTGAAAAAGGGTTTCATCCGTCCTAGTTCCTCTCCTTGGGCTTTCCCCATTGTCTTCGTTAAGAAGAAGGATGGAACGGATCGGATGGTTGTAGATTACCGACCTGTCAACTTGGTCACTATCAAGAACAAGTATCCGCTTCCCAGGATCAACGATCTGTATGATCAACTCGCTGGATCCTAAGTCTTTTCCAAGATGGAATTGAGGTTGGGCTACTGAGGGAGTCCTGGATTAGGGGGTGTTCGGGTAGCCAGACTATACCTTCAGCCGGACTCCTGGACTATGAAGATACAAGATTGAAGACTTCGTCCCGTGTCCGTATGGGACTTTCCTTGGCGTGGAAGGCAAGCTTGGCGATGCGGATATTCAAGATCTCCTACCATTGTAACCGACTCTATGTAACCCTAACCCTATCCGGTGTCTATATAAACTAGAGGGTTGTAGTCTGTAGGCAATCAACTCCATATATAACAATCATACCATAGGCTAGCTTCTAGGGTTTAGCCTCCTTGATCTCGTGGTAGATCTACTCTTGTAGTACCCATATCATCAATATTAATCAAGCAGGACGTAGGGTTTTACCTCCATCAAGAGGGCCCGAACCAAGGTAAAACATCATGTTCCCTTCCTCCTGTTACCATCCGTCCTAGACGCATAGTTCGGGACCCACTACCCGAGATCCGCCGGTCTTGACACCGACAGCTACCATCAAATCAAAATTAAAAACGGGGACATTCCCAAAACGGCCTTTGTTACTCGTTATGGCCAATACGAGTACACCGTTATGTCCTTCGGTTTAACCAATGCCCCAGCCACCTTCTCTCGGTTAATGAACTCGGTCTTCATGGAGTATTTGGATAAATTCGTTGTGGTATACCTCGATGATATACTCATCTACTCCAAGAGCGAGGACGAACATACCGAACATCTAAGGCTGGTATTGACGAAACTTCGAGAGCATCTCCTTTATGCCAAATTCTCCAAGTGCGAATTTTGGTTGCCAGAAGTGACCTATCTAGGCCATGTAATCTCTGGTAAGGGTATTGCTGTCAATCCCGAGCGAGTTCAAGCCGTCCTTGATTGGACTCCACCTGAGACGGTCAAGCAAGTTCGGAGCTTCCTTGGCTTAGCGAGCTACTGCCGCCGCTTCGTCGAGAATTTCTCCAAGGTTGATAAACCTCTAACTGAACTCCTCAAGAAAGATAAAAAGTTTGAGTGGACCCCATAGTGCGAGTTCAGCTTTCAGGAACTAAAAAGACACCTGACATATGCTCCCGTACTGGTACCACCAGATTTTTCCAAGGACTTTATTATCTATTGCAACGCCTCGCGACAAGGACTAGGTTGCATACTCATGCAAGATCGTCAGGTAATTGCCTATGCCTCACGACAATTACACCCACATGAGGAAAACTATCCCACACATGATCTAGAGCTTGTAGCTGTAGTCCATGCACTCAAAACTTGGCGACATTACCTTCTCGGTAATCGTTGCGAGATCTTCACCGATCACCAAAGTTTGAAATATATCTTCACCCAACCGGATTTGAATCTCAGGAAAAGACGTTGGGTCAAGTTGATCTCAGATTACGACTTAGGAATAACTTACACCCCGGGCAAAGCCAATGTCATGGCTGATGTGCTAAGTCATATATCTTATTGTAACAACCTGATGTTACAACAAAGTCAACCACTTCTCCATGAGGAATTTCGTAAGCTTAACCTTCACATTGTTCCTCGAGGATTCCTATCCACCCTGGTGGCGAAGCCTAAACTTACGGATCAAATCATAACTGCCCAGAAGCGTGATAAGGGCATATCCCGGATTAAGGAAAACATCGCTAGCGGAGTTGCTAAATGTTTCTCCATGGATGAGCGAGGTGTTGTCTTCTTCGAGAACCGCTTGGTAGTTCCCAAGAAACAACATCTACGTTAGTTGATTCTTAAGGAAGCTCATGAATCCCCTCTCACCATTCATCCCGGTAGTACTAAAACGTATCAAGACCTACGCCAGGTTTTTGGTGGACTAGGATAAAGAGATAAATTGCTCAATACATTGCTAGTTGCGACGTCTGTCATCGTGTTAAAGCAGAGAACCAACGGCCTGCTGGCACCCTTCAACCTTTGGCTATTCCAGAGTGGAAATGGGATAAAATCAGTATGGATTTCATCACTGGGTTTCCCAGGACCAAGAGAGGGAATAATGCCATCTTCGTCGTGATCGACCGTCTTTCCAAAGTAGCCCATTTCTTACATGTTCGTGAGAGTGTCACCGCTAGCCAGCTAGCTAATTTATACATCTCCCGAATAGTGTCTCTTCATGGTGTCCCATTGGAAATTAACTCAGACCGTGGGAGTCTCTTCACCTCTCAATTTAGGGAAAGTTTCCAAAATGCTATGGGAACTCGTCTTTATTTTAGCACCGCCTTCCATCCTCAATCAAGTGGTCAAGTAGAGCGAGTCAATCAAATTTTGGAAGATATGCTCCGAGCTTCTGTCATCTCATTCCGAATGGGTTGGGAGAAATGCCTTCTGTTCGCGGAGTTTGCTTATAATAATAGTTATCAAGCTAGCTTGGGCAAAGCTCCTTTCGAAGTTCTCTATGGACGAAAATGTCAAACGCCTCTTAACTAGTCAGAAACCGGGGAAAGACAACTCTTTGGCCTGGATATGATTCAGGAAGCAAAAGAGCAGTTTCGCGTTATTCGTGAGAAATTGAAAACAGCCCAATCTCGTCAAAAGAACCAGTATGATCGTAAACATAAGCTCATGACCTATGAAGTCGGCGAGAAGGCTTACCTTTGGGTTATTCCGTTAAAGGGAACCCATCATTTCGGTATCAAAGGCAAATTGGCTCCTCGTTACATTGGACCCTTTCGCATTCTTGCCAAACGAGGAGAAGTTGCCTACCAATTCGAACTACCTTCGCATCTTTCCAGAGTTCACGATGTCTTCCACGTTTCTCAACTCAGGCGTTGCTTCGCGGATCCTATCCGTGGAGTGGACCACGAAATGCTTGATCTACAAGATAACCTCTCATATCGGGAATATCCCGTTCGTATCCTTGATCAAGCCGAGCGTACCACTTGACGCCATAATATCAAGTTTCTCAAGGTTCAATGGTCACACCATTCCGAGAAAGAAGCCACTTGGGAAAGAGAGGATCGTCTTCGACTCGAGTACCCCACCTTCTTCCCGGAGGATCCTAAATCTCGGGACGAGATTCTTTTGAGTGGGGGTGAGTTGTCACACCCTAGCTGGTTCATGCATTAGAGTGTTGCATCATGTCTAGTTTTACAGAAACTTGAAATGGGGATGACAGAACCCCTAGCACCCCCTGGAAACAACTAGGGTTTACTAAAATTATTTTCAATGAACCCAAATTGCCCTTCACAAAATGTTCATCATTTCTGGATTGGGTTAAAACCCTGGCAAAAATGGTGCACTCTTTTCTAGGACATTCTGGATTTTTTGAATTAAATCATAAGTATTTGAATTTGGGCATTTAAATGCTATAAAATATTTTAAATGCTCAAATAATTCTAGAAATAAGTGTGGGCTATTGGAAATAATCTAAACAGAGCCTACAATTCTTTTCAGGATTTTTGTAAGAGCCTAAGTATTTTTAATAAAGCCACAAACCTACAGAAAAATAGAAAAACAGAAATAAAAGAGGAGCAGGAAACTTACCTGGCCGCAGCCCACCTGGCTGGCCCAGCACTGTGCTGGCCCATGCCAGCCAGCTGCTTCTCCCTCGCCAGGCAGGCACAGAGGTGACGCCGGCGAGCACGAGCTTGCCACGGCGTCAGCTGCTTGCCGCCCGCGAGGCCAAGACACATGGGCGAGCTCCACGTCGCCGCCCCGACCCCGTGGACATCTCATTCGCCCATGCCTCTCTCCCTCGCTCCCCAAAGCCATGGCCGACGCAGCCGCCGTCGTCTTACCGCCGTAGCCGTAGCCACCGTCGTCCCCGTGTCACCCCACCGTGCCCACGAGCTCCGCAACATCTCCCTCGACCTCCTCGACGAGCCATGAGGCCTCGGACGCGCTGCAACGCCGCCACCGCTACCGTTCCCCTCGCCGGTCACCGGAGATCGTCGCCGATGATTCACCGCCTCCCAAGCTTCCCTGAGCCCGCTTCGACGCCCGCTGCACTCGCTGTGAACTTCTCTCTCTTCTCCCCCTAGCCACGTCGCTCGAGCTGCCCTCTAACCCCGTTGGCCATCACGGCCGAGAGCTCGGCTCCGCCGGCCATGTCGCCGCCATGGCCACAGGCACGTAAGCTCGATTCCGAGCGCATCACCACACTCACCACGTTCCCAGGAGCCTAACACAGCACTCCCCGCGCCTCGCCATGCCCCGTAGCTTCGGGTTCATTCGGGCTCGAACTCCGGCGACCGCCAAGGTTGTCGCCAGCGTCGTTCCTGGCCTCCCCGAGCTCCAATTTTTCCACCAAATGACGCGGCTCACTCCCCGCGTCACGTAGCTGCTCTCCGCCGTCGATTAGGTCACCGGAGACGCAAACCCGAGCCCCTCCGCCACGTCTGGCCTCGCCGGCGGATAAACGCTGGCAGCCTTTGACCCGCTGACCGGCGAGTTGACCACGTCTGACCCGTGTGGTCCCAAGTTGACTTCCCCCATGAGCCTATGACAGGTGGGGCCGGCCTGTTAATTAGTTTAGGATTAGTGCTAACTAATTTTAGTTAGTTTAGGTCACTAACATGTGGGCCCAGGCCCTAGTGACTGTTAGTTAGTATAAACTTAATCCTGTTAGTTAGCTGAGACACTGATAGACAGGGCCCACCAGTCAGGTTTGACTGGCCCTGGCACCTTTGACTCGCTGACGTCACAGTGACGCAGTGCTGACGCAATTATTCATTTTCTGGATTTATTTTTATATAGGAAATTCAAGAAAATAGCCAAAAGTTCAATCTATCCATCTGTAATGGTTTCATGTATGACAAACCACTTTAACCTTGCTGTTTAGGTGAAAAAAGCTAATACACTTATTATGCATAAGAACTTTAACCTTCATTTGAATCTTTGATTCAAATGGACCCATTTCAACTTGTTTCATATTGCATTAGGCAGGACACATCATTTTGCCATGTCATAGCATGCATCATATTGTTGCATATTGTCATGTGTTGATTATGTTCTGTGTGTCCTTCGTGGTAGGTTCTGCCTCCGAGGATATCTCCGAGTATCCAACTGAAGGGCAGTACCCTACTACCACTCCATCAGGCAAGCAGCCCCATTGATCATATCGGTACAATCCCATGTTCTCGCCTCTGCTCTCATTTACTGCATTAAGACAACAACGTTTCAATCTGCTGTGTGCTGCGGTAGTCGAACCCTTATCCTCTGCACGACCTGTCATTGCCAGAGTAACTAGATGAAACCCACTAGCATGTGTAGGAGTTGATTGAGCCATGTATGTGCTCCTACCTTGCTATGCCTGCTATGCTTAGAGTTGTGTCAGGTCTGGTTCATCTGGGTGATGGGCTAGAGTGAAATGATTATGTCGGTAATGTGAGGGATGTGTTGAACATGATTTGGTAAAGGTATCGATGAGAGGCCATGTAGGAGTACATGGTGGGTTGTTTCATTGAGGTCGTCCATAAGAACTGAGATCTGTATGTTTGATTTAAGATTCAGTTACTACCATACATTGGGCCCGAAACCAATGGACCCTCTCGGCTTCTTAATCACCCTAGTACTCTGTCTAGGAGTTGCAATTTGTTTCTGGTGTTTGTAGGTTACGTGTTGGCGGCCGTGCGTAGCGCTGACCCTAGGGGTGGGCTATGTTGCGGCAGATACACCGTGGCACGGTGTACCGAGTCACCCGTTTGGTGTCTCGGGAACCCTGTTCACATCGTTCGGGGCCGTATATGGAAACCTCGGCCGGACTCCCTGCGAATGGAACCTGTATAGGCAATAAACCTGGACTAGAGACTTGAGTGTTTAGGTAGGCCGTGGCCGACACCCTCGTTGGGCTTCCACTTGAAGGTTGCCGAGTACATGTCGTGTAAACGGCGGTAAGTGGTGAGAGCGTGTATGAAGAAGTACACCCCTGCAGGTTTAATATCATCTATTAGAATAGCCGTGTCCGCGGTAAAGGACTACTTGGTTGCATATATAGTTCATAGACAAGTTAATGGTTACTACTAAAAGACTCAAGATAAGTGTGAGTACCGAGGATGGCTCTCTCGTAGGATGACGAGGGAGGACCCCCGATGGAGTATTGTGTTGGTGATTAGTGGCCTCGTGTGCGAAAACTATTTTACTAGTGGTGTCCCGTTGGATAGCTTAGCCAAGAGTCAAAGCTGGCTTGCTGCAATAACTCCACCACCTTCTTGAGAATGATCATGTATAGTAGGTTCTGATGTAAGACTTGCTGAGTACCTTTGTACTCATGTTTGCTTAATTACCGTTTTCAGACGACAACACCTCCCCCTCTGATGGGTTTTATGTAGATCTCGACGTCGATGAGTGAATTGCCACCCAGGTGGTGATCCTGGCCATGGAGGGCCCTATGTAGATAGACAGGGTTCGAGAAGCCTTCTTGCTTTCTAGTGTCTGTACTCAGACTATTTGCTTCCGCATGTGCTTGTATGCTTGTATGACTTGAGTGTCGGGTCATGTGACCCCTACCTATATGAACATGTTATGTATGGCTCTTTGGAGCCTTTAAATAAAGTACTTGAGTTGTAGAGTTTTGTTGTGATGCCATGTTGTATTTGCACATATCGAGCATATTATGTGTATGATTGAAATGCTTGGTATGTGTGGGATCCGACAATCTAGTTGTTTATCCTTGGCAGCCTCTCTTACGGGGAAATGTAGTGTAGTGCTCCATGAGCCATAGTAGTCCGCTACAACCCGGTTCACCGGAGTCCTGCTAGCCCAGCACTACTGCTCAGGACACTTGACTGGCCGGCATGTGTTTCACTTCATTCCTATGTCTGTCCCTCCGGGGAAATGTCACGCGGTGACTTCCGGAGTCCTGTCTAGCCTGCTACAGCCCGGGTTCCCGGAGTCCTGTTAGCCCAGTGCTACAGCCCGGATTCACACACTGATGACCGACATGCTCGATGTGATTCATGTATGCCTGTCCCCAAAGGTCTGTGCCGCTTTGGGTTCACGACTAGCCATGTCGGCCCGGGTTCTCTGTCATATGGATGCTAGGGACACTATCATATACGTGAGCCAAAAGGCGTAAACGGTCCCGGGCCATGGTAAGTTGACACCCATGGGATACCGTGCGTGAGGCCACAATGTGATATGAGGTGTTACCGGCTAGATTGATGTGACTTGGAATCGGGGTCCTGACATAAATATACTATCCTAGTAATCTTTTGTGATTGTGAGCCCTCATCAAAATATTATATGCCAAAATTGTTGATGTTGGACAACGAAGACAACTTCATGATTTATGTTTTTTTATATTCACATAGAAGTCATATTGTCATACATCCTTCAACATGTGGTGCTTGACCCCTATCTTTGCTAGCCAAAATTCCACACTAAGTAGAGATACTACTTGTGCATCCAAAAACCCTTAAACCCAAATCTTATTTTCAAGTGTCCACCATACCTACCTAGGAATTGACCAAGATCCCTCAAGTAAGTTTTCATCGGTGCAAAAAGGCAATAAAAATTGCTTCTAAAAGTGTGAGATCATTTAGTGTAAGAGAAAATTGAGCATTGCACGAACTTGTGATGGTGAATAATAAAAGCGACATACTGCATAATAAAGGTTGATATCACAAGGGGGGTTGTAACACGACGTTCTTTTGCATTAAGGGGTTGAGCATACAAACCAATAAGCGCATGTCAACCTCTGCTTCCCTCTGCGAAGGGCCTATATTTTACTTTTATGTATTTACTTTTATGCAAAGAGTCAAAGTTTTCCTTCTATTACTTTTTATTTTTCTCTTTTGGCAAGCATCATGTGGCGAGGAAAGATCTAGGCACATATGTCTAGCTAAATATAGATAGCATGAGTATTATTGTTGACTTCACCCTTGAGGTGAAAATGTTGGGAGGCGAAACTATAAGCCCCTATCTTGCTATGTGTCCTGTTGAAACGTTTTGCTCATGTGTACGCTGTGAGTGTTAGCATTCATAGAAGACTATATGATGGTTGAGTATGTGGACTTGCCTAAAGGCTCCGACACATGACTCTTCCTGAAAAGATGATGAATTGTAGTTGCAAAGTTGACTGAGAACATAGTTTGGTGGTTTCTAATAGAGTTTTTGTTTTATACTTCGATTGTGTGATGAACTATTACTTATTCATGAGAAGTATATGATAAAAGTTATATGATAAGAGTCCTATTTTTCATTTTATTGTTGTTATTATAATCAACATGATGCTTCTATGTTCGTATTTTGTTTTTATCGACACCTCTCTCTCAAAGCATGTTGACATGTTTTTCAATTTCAGTTTTCGCTTTAGGACAAGCGAGGTCTAAGCTTGGGGGAGATGATACGTCCATCTTGCATCATGTTTTTTTACTGTTATTTCTGATGCTTTTATCCATAATAAAGCTTTTTGGAGTAATTCTAATGCCTTTTCTCTCATAATATGCAAGGTATACACCAAGAGGGAGAATTCCGGCAGCTGGAAATCTGGACCTGAAAAAGCTACGTCAGGCTACCTATTCTGCACAACTCCAAATGAGCTGAAACTTCATGAGGATTTTTATGCAATATATGAGGAATATTGGAGCCAATAAGTACCAGAGGGGGCCCTCCAGGTGGGCACAACCCACCTGGGTGCGCCAGGGAGCCTAGGCGCGCCCTAGTGGGTTGTGATCTCCTCAGCCCACCTTCGGTGCCCATCTTCTGGTATATAAGTCATTCTGACCTAGAAAAAATAAGGAGAGGACTTTCGGGATGGAACGCCACCGCTTCGAGGCGGAACTTGGGTAGGAGCACTTTTGCCCTCTGGCAGAGCGATTCCGCCAGGGGAACTTCCCTCCCGGAGGGGAAAATCATCATCATCATCATCACCAACAACACTCCCATCTTGGGGAGGGCAATCTCCATCAACATATTCAACATCACCATCTCCTCTCAAACCCTAGTTCATCTCTTGTGTTCAATCTTGTTACCAGAAATATAGATTGGTGCTTGTGGGTGACTAGTAGTTTTGATTACATCTTGTAGTTGATTACTGTATGGTTTATTTGTTGGAAGATTATATGTTTAGATCCAATATGCTATTTAATACCCCTCTCATCTTGAGCATGTTCATATTTGTGCGTAGTTACTTTTGTTCTTGAGGTCACGGGAGAAATCATGTTGTAAGTAATCATGTGAACTTGATATGTGTTTGATATTTTGATAATAAGTATGTTGTGATTCCCTTAGTGGTGTCACGGAAAGGTCGACTACATGACACTTCAACATATTTGGGCCTAAGGGAATGCATTGTGGAGTAGCAATTAGATGATGGGTTCCAAGAGTGATAGAATCTTAAACCCTAGTTTATGCGCTATTCCGTAAGGGACCGATTGGATCCAAAAGTTTAATGCTATGGTTAGAATTTATTTGTAATACTTTTCTCGTAGTTGCGGATGCTTGCGGGAGGGTTAATCATAAGTAGGAGGTTTGTTCAACTAGGAACAATACCTAAGCACTCGTCCTCCCACATATCAAATTATCAAAGTAGAGCGCACAAATCAAACCAACATGATGAAAGTCACTAGAAGAAATTCTCATGTACCCTTAAGATCGCTTGCTTATCATAAGAGACCGTTTTGGCCTGTCCTTTTCTCTCAAAAGGACTGGGCTACCTTGCTGCACTTTTGTTACTACTATCGTTACTTGCTCGTTACAAATTATCCTGCTATCAAACTACTCTATTACTTACAATTACAACACTTGTAGACATTACCTTACTGAAAACCACTTGTCATTTCCTTCTGCTCCTCGTTGGGTTCGACACACTTACCTATCGAAAAGAGCTACAAGTGATCCCCTATACTTGTGGGTCATCACAAAGCATGCATTGACGTAACCCTTTATGATGAACTCTTTGTCACCTCCATAACCAAGAAACATTTCCTTATTCCACTAAGGATAATTTTTGACTGCTATCAAGTGATTCACTCCTGGATCACGCTTGTACCTCCTTGCCAAAACCATGGCAAGGCACACAATAGGTCTGGTACACAGCATGGCATACTTTATAGAACCTATGACTGAGGCATAGGGAATGACTTTCATTTTCTCTCTATGTTCTTCCATGGTCGGGTTTTGACTCTAACTCAACTTCTTACTCATAACATAAGCAAGAACCCTTTCCTTGACTGATCCATTTTGAACTTCTTCAAAACTTTATCAAGGTATGTGCTTTGTGAAAGTCCTATCAACCGTCTTGATCTATCCCTAAAGATCTTGGTGCCGAATATATAAGTAGCTTCACCGAGGTCTTTTATTGGAAAATTCTTATTCAGGTATCCTTTTATGCTATCCAGAAATTCTATATCATTTCCAATCAGCAATATGTCATCCACATATAATATTAGAAATGGTACGGAGCTCCCACTCACTTTCTTGTAAATACATGCTTCACCGTAAGTATGTATAAAACCATAAGCTTCGATCACCTCATCAAAGCATATATTCCAACTTTGAGATGCTTGCACCAGTCCATAGATGGATCGCTATAGTTTACACACATTGTTAGCACCTTTAGGCTTGACAAAACCATCTGGTTGCCTCATATACAACTCTTCTTTAAGAAATCCATAAAGGAATGCAGTTTTGACATCCATTTGCCAGATTTCATAATCATACAATGTGGCAATTGCTAACACGATTCAGAAAGAATTAAGCATCGCCACAGGTGAGAAAGTCTCATCATAGTCAACTCCTTGAACTTGTCAAAAACACTTTTGTGACAACTCGAGCTTTGTAGACAGTAACATTACCATCAGTGTCAGTCTTCCTCTTGAAGATCCATTTATTCTCTATGGCTTGCCTTTCATCGGGCAAGTCCACCAAAGTCCACACTTTGTTCTCATACATGGATCCTATCTCAGATTTCATGGCCTCAAGCCACTTGTTAGAATCTGGGCTCATCATAGCTTCTTCATAGTTCGTAGGTTCGTCATGGTCTAGTAACATGACTTCCAGGACAGGATTACCATACCACTCTAGTGCGGAACATGCTTTTGTTGGACCTACGAGGTCCTATAGTAACTTGATCTGAAGTTTCATGATCATCATCATTAGCTTCCTCTCTAGTTGGTGTAGGCATCACGGGAACGGATTTCTCTGATGTGCTACTCTCCAATTCGAGAGAAGTTACATTTACCTCATCAAGTTCTACTTTCCTCCCGCTAACTTCTTTCAAGAAAATTCCTTCTCTAGAAAGGATCCATTTTTAGTAAGAAAGATCTTGCCTTCGGATCTGTGGTAGAAGGTGTACACAATGGTTCCCTTAGGGTATCCTATGAAGACACATTTCTCCGCATTGGGTTCGAGCTTATCAGGCTGAAACCTTTTGACATAAGCGTCACATCCCCAATCTTTTAAGAAATGACAGCTTAGGTTTCTTGCCAAACCATAGTTCATACGGTGTCATCTCAACGGATTTACACGATGCCCTACTTAACGTGAATGCGGCTGTATCCAATGCATAACCCAAAGACGATAGTGGTAAATCAGTAAGAGACATCATAGATCGCACCATATCCAATAAAGTGCAGATACGACGTTCGGACACACCATTATGCTGTGGTGTTCCACGTGGCGTCAGTTGTGAAACTTATTTCACATTGTTTTAAATGAAGGCCAAACTCGTAACTCAAATATTCTCCTCCGGGATCAGATCGTAGAAACTTTATTTTCTTGCTATGATGATTCTCCACTTCACTCTGAAATTCTTTGAACTTTTCAAATGTTTCAGACTTGTGAGTAGATATACCCATATCTGCTCAAATCATCTGTGAAGGTTAGAAAATAACGATACCCGCTGCGAGCCTCAACACTCCTCGGACCGCATACATCGGTTTGTATTATCCCCAATAAGTCATTAGCTCGCTCCATTGTTCCAAAGAATGGAGTTTTAGTCATCTTGACCATGAGGCATGGTTTGCATGTATCAAATGATTCATAATCAAGTGATTCCAAAAGTCCATCTGCATGGAGTTTCTTCATGCGCTTTACACCAATATTACCTAAACAGTAGTGCCACAAGTATGTTGCACTATCATTATGAACTTTGCATCTTTTGGTATCAATATTATGAATATGTGTATCACTATGATCGAGATTCAATAAACCATTTATATTGGGTGTGTAACCATAGAAGGTTTTATTCACGTAAACAGAACAACAATTATTCTCTGACTTAAATGAATAACCGTATCGCAATAAACATGATCCAATCATATTCATGCTCAACACAAACCCCAAATAACATTTATTTAGGTCCAACACTAATCCCGATGGTTGAGGGAGAGTGCGATGGTGATCTTATCAACCTTGGAATCACTTGCAACCCATGTCGTCACCTCGCCCTTAATGTAACACCCCGGATGTAACTTGCCATATTTGTATTTCGACTCTTGCCATTTTCGGCATTAAGTTAAAAGATTCCCTTCGTGGTTGGGTTTTGCCTTTGTTTTGCATTTTGTTCATGTCATGCTTTCCATAACATGTCATCATGTGCATTGCATTTGCATTCGTGTTCGTCTCATGCATCCGAGCATTTTCCTCGTTGTCCATTTTGCAATCTGACACTCCTACATGCACCGGTGCCCCCTCTTGTCTCTTTTCGTGAGCAGGTGTAAACATTCTCATAATGGACTGAGAGTTTCTTAGTGGCCTTGGTACAATACCGGTAGACCGCCTGTCCAATTTCGTTCCATTTGGAGTTCGTTTGATGCTCCAACGGTTAACCAGGTAACCGCAGTAGCCTCTTTTGTGTTGCAGCCCAACACCCCTCCAAAACGGCCCAATAACCAATACAAACCCCTCAATTGTCCTCTATCGTCGGATCACGATCGTGTGGGCGAAAGCTACACTCCATTTGGACACTCCTACCTCCTCCTACCTAGAAATATGTGCACCCCCAAAAAATTCGGATCCCGAAACCCTAGCCCCGCTCCTCCCGCGCCGCCGGACACGTCCGGATCGGGCCGGACGCGTCCGCCCCGCCTCCTCAGCCACTCCCGTGTTGCCACGTCACCACCGCCGTCCCGTGCGCCGGCGAAGCCCACCGAAGCCCGAGGCCGCCCCCGCAGCCCACCTCCCCGCCGCCGCCGCCCGCGGGCGACCGCGCACGAGGGCGCCGCTCCGCCGTCGCCCGTCCAGCAACGCCGCCGTTCCTCTTCACCTCCGGCCGCCGTCCGCCACCGTTCACCGCCTCCCGTGCCGTCCGGCAGGTCCCCGCCGCCCGTGCCTTCTCTGGTTCCCGCGCCACTCCGGCAAGCCCCCTCCGGATCCGGTGACCACGACCGCACGAGCTCCGGCCCCCGTCCTTCTCCTCACTCCGGCGAACTCCGGCCGACTCTCTGATGAACCTCAGTTCTCGCGCCGTGGGTCAACCCTAGATTTGAGATCTGCAAGGTTGATTTTTCGTACAAGTCCTTTTCCCCTCATGTTTTATGCCCATGTTCTTTGCATCATATCTCGGTGACCATAGCTCCGTTTCATGCATATGATATATCAAAATGTTCATTGTGAGATTCTCTTCATTTCACTCCATTGTGGCATGCTTGTGTGAGTTCATCTTGATGGCCCTAATCATTGATGCAAGAGTGCTATAAATTGTTAGGTGTTGTTACTTATCAGTTTATGATGTTTTGTCATTTTTGTTGCATTTGATGTGTGCATCATATGGGCATGAGCTCTACATGTGTTTTGATCTATGCCATTTCATGTTTACAGAGGTGCTTGACATGTATTTCTATGATCAGTGTGGTGACTATCACAATCATGCAAAGTAGCCTCCGCAATGTTGTTGATTTCAGTGACTTAGGATTTTCTTAAGTCTTTTGTCTGTTGTTATTTTGATGCCATGTAAACTTGATGCTACAGTGAGATCCATGCTTGTTTTGAGTATATTCAGTAAGGGTGTTTTGGACACATGGTTATGCTCTATCCATCCATGCCCCTGTTTGAAATTATGGAGTGACATAGCATGTCTTGTTCTTGCTCTACTTTTGCTATAAAATGTTCCTGGCAGATTGTTTACATGTTAATCAATTTTGCCACGGTTGTTGCTAGTGATCCATGCATGCTATGAACTTGCTCTTGCCATGGTTAGCTTCATGAACATGTCCTCTTGTTGTTGCCAGGATTAATTTGTCATGCAATGCTTTGTGATGAGTGATTTGAGCTTGCAAAGTTGCCTTCATAACTCTGTTTATGCCATGCTCTATTTTCTGCTAAGTCTGAAAGTGTTAATAAAACTTGCTATGTTTACATGGGTTCCATCATATCTTCTGTGCCTTTTTGGCTCATGATCAGTAAGGTACTTTTGTTCTATGCATCCAGTGGAATCATGACATGCCTGGGTTTGCTATGATATATTCCTGTAGTATGTTGTTTGCTTGCTCTAAACATGGCTTCCTGATGTTATTTCTGGCATGTTAGTATTTTCACTAAGTCTGTGAAGCTGATATCTTTTGCACTTTTGCCATGCTTGCTTGGACCTGTTTTTGTGTGATTTAGCCGTAGCTTAGTGTTCATGTTTTGTCAAGCATATTGAGTACATCACTGCCATATGATTTGTTGTTATGTTAGAGTGCAGTAGCTTAGTTGCTTGTTGCATTCTAGATGGCATCATGCTGTTAATCGCAGAATTGTATCATTCTTGTTTTGCTTGCCTTTTGCAAACCATGCCTCCATTTTTGGTGATCTTTATATCGATTTAGACCGAAATCATCTCATCTTTCCATTGGCGTACTTGGTTTGCCAAGTTGATGCCTTGTTCATCCTTTTCCTCCTGGAGCACGCATATGCATTGCATATCACATCTCACATATCATGCCATATGTTGCATCATGTTGCTTGTGCATTGCTTCGTGATTGATTGTTGGTCCTTTGCTTGTGTTCTTGCTTTGGGTAGAGCCGGGAGATGAGTACGTGACCGAGGAACCTGTTGAGAACGCTTACAAGGATCAAGCTTTTGACAACTCTGAGAACTTTGCAGGCAAGATGACCATACCCTTGAAATCACTTCTATATTTGCTTGCTAGTTGTTCGCTCTATTGCTATGCCGCGCTACCTACCTCTTGCTATATCATGCCTCCCATATTGCCATGTCAAGCCTCTAACCAACCTTTCCTAGCAAACCGTTGTTTGGCTATGTTACCGCTTTGCTCAGCCCCTCTTATAGCGTTGCTAGTTGCAGGTGAAGATGAAGTTTGTTCCTTGTTGGAACATGGATATTGTTGGTAAAGGGCGGAAGTCTCAGCCTTATGCCTGGTGTTTTGTTCCACTCTTGCCGCCCTAGTTTCCGTCATACCGGTCTTATGTTCCTTGATTTTGCTTTCCTTACGCGGTTGGGTGTTAATGGGAACCCCTTGACAGTTCGCTTTGAATAAAACTCCTCCAGCAAGGCCCAACTTTGGTTTTTACCATTTGCCACCTAAGCCTTTTCCCTTGGGTTCCGCGGACTCAAGGGTCATCTTTATTTTAAACCCCCGGGCCAGTGCTCCTCTGAGTGTTGGTCCAAACTAGAGCACCGTGCGGGACCGTCCCTTGGCAACTTGGGTTATGTTGGTACATGTACGCTTAGCTTATCCGGTGCGCCCTGAGAACGAGATATGTGTAGCTCCTATCGGGATTTGTCGACACAGTTGGGTGGTCTTGCCGGTCTTGTTTTACCATTGTCAAAATGTCTTGTAACTGTGATTCCGAGTCTGATCGGGTCTTCCTGGGAGAAGGAATATCCTTCGTTGACCATGAGAGCTTGATGGGCTAAGTTGGGACACCCCTGCAGGGTTTTGAACTTTCAAAAGTCGTGCCCGCGGTTATGGGGGCAGATGGGAATTTGTTAATATCCGGTTGTAGAGAACTTGACACTTAACTTAATTAAAATGAATCAACCGCGTGTGTAGCCGTGATGGTCTCTTTTCAGCGGAGTCCGGGAAGAGAACACGGTCTTGTGTTATGCTCGAACGTAAGTAGCTCCAGGATCACTCTTGATCACTTATAGCTTCTCGACCGCGCGCCGCTTCTCTTCTCGCTCTCTTTTGAGTAAGTTAGCCACCATATATGCTAGTGCTTGCTACAGCTCCACCTCACTACCCCTTTCCTACCCTTAAGCTTAAATAGTCTTGATCTCGCGGGTGTGAGATTGCTGAGTCCTCGTAACTCACGGTTACTTCCAAACAGATGCAGGTGCCGATGATGCCAGTGCAGGGGACGCTACCGAACTCAAGTGGGAATTCGATAAAGACTTGGGTCGCTATTATGTTTCCTTTCCTGATGATCAGTAGTGGAGCCCAGTTGGGACGATCGGGGATCTAGCATTTGGGGTTGTCTTTCTTTATTTTGGTTCCGTAGTCGGACCTTTGTTTGTACCTTGGATGATGTATGAATATTTATGTATTGTGTGATGTGGCGATTGTAAGCCGACTCTTTACCACTTTCTTATTCAGTACATGGGATGTGTAAAGATTTCCCCTCTTGCGACATGCCTACCATGCGGCTATGCCTCTAAGTCGTGCCCTGACACGTGGGAGATATAGCCGCATTGTGGGTGTTACACTTAACTAGTCTCGGTTCATTTTTTAACTCTTGTTTCAAGTTACTAATCTTAGCAACTGATCCGGTATCAAATACCTTGAGGTTACTATGAACATTAGTAAAGTACACATCATTAACATGTATATCAAATATACCTTTGTTCTCCCTGCCATCCTTCTTATCGGCCAAGTATTTGGGGTAGTTCCGCTTCTAGTGACCATTTCCGTTTTAGTAGAAGCACTTAGTTTCAGGCTTAGGTCTAGCTTTGGGCTTCTTCACGGGAGTGGAAACTTGCTTGTCATTCTTCTTGAAGTTACCTTTCTTTTCCTTTGGCTTTTTTTCTTGAAACTAGTAGTCTAGTTAACCATCAACATTTGATGCTCTTTCTTCATTTCTACCTTTGCTGATTTCAGCATCACGTAGAGCTCAAGAATCTTTTCTGTTATCCCTTGCACATTATAGTTCATCACGAAGTTCTAGTAGCTTGGTGATAGTGACTAGAGAACTCTGTCAATCACTATCTTATCTAGAAGATCAACTCCCACTTGATTCCAGTGATTGTAGTACCCAGACATTCTGAGCACATACTCACTGGTTGAGCTATTCTCCTCCATCTTGTAGGCAAAGTACTTGTCAGTGGTCTCATACCTCTCGACACGGGCATGAGTCTGAAATACCAATGTCAGTTCTTGGAACATCTCATATGCTCCATGGCATTCAAAACATTTTTGAAGTCCTGGTTCTAAGCCAAAAAGCATGGCACACTAAACTATCAAGTAGTCGTCATATCGACCTCGCAAAACATTCATAACGTTTGTATCACCTCCTGCAATAGGTTTGTCACCTAGAGGTGCATCAAGGACATAATTCTTCTGTGGAGCAATGAGGATAATCCTCAGATCACGGACCCAGTCCGCATTATTGCTACTATCATCTTTCAACTTAGTTTTCTCTAGGAACATATCAAAAAATAGGAGCTATATCGCGAGCTATTGATATACAACATAGATATGCAAAACTATCAAGACTTAGTTCATGATAAATTAAGTTCAATTAATCATATTACTAAAGAACTCCCACTTAAATAGACACCCCTCAAGTCATCTAAGTGACACTACTAGGAAAAGGCATGCTAGTGGCGCACCGAATTTGCCTTCTAATGGCGCACTACCGGTGCGCCACTAGCATCACGCCATTAGAATTAAATTCTAATGGTGCACCACCGGTGCGCCATTAGTATCTGGTGTTCTAATGGCGCACCACGTAGTGCGCCATTAGTATAGCCTGCAGTGCGCCATTAGAATGCCTCCCAGGGGGCCATATGTACCCATGTGCTTTGGCATTCTAATGGCGCACCAGCAGTTAATGCGCCATTAGTGTGATGATCACAGTGCGCCATTAGTGTCTTGTGTGGTGCACCATTAGTATGAATATTAGGTTTTCTTTTTTTTTTGCTTTTCTGATTTTTGCACAGGTTACAAAATATATTATTGGACAGAATATAGACAGTACCACACAGCAACATCAGATTCATCGAATACAATAGAAGATTAGTCTCTGAATACAATTCATCATATTAGTCTCCAAATTCAAAAGACCGAACAAAGATAAAACATTAAAAGTCTCAAGACCGCGAGTATCGAGTTTGCCTTCACATTACAAGTCGATATCGATCATCTAAACTACCATCACATAGAAGAGAGCTGTGGTCATCACGATGAGCATCATCGCGATCAAACTGGTCTTCATCCGGTTCCTCCAACGCCCGCGAGATCAAGACTTCTTACATGTTTCATATTGTTGCATGAATCCAAATTCACTGGAATATTGTTGCATGAAGCAAAAGAGGCCCTGGGCATCCATCCAAGACAGCTAAACAAAGAAAATGCAGTTCCATGCTTTCACATTACAATTCTCTTCAGATTTCTTATTAAGATACAACAAGATACTTGTCACTGAAATTTTCTTCAGATTTCACAGTACTGAATTTCAATGGGAAAAATTCTTAGTACAGTTCAATCTCAGGGAATCAAATATGACAATCAAATATGGGTCATGCAGTTCCACTATCTGTATAAAGAACCATCGGTGGCGCTCCACTGAGAACCATGCCGCCGGCTGGTGCCGAGGATATGGGGATTGCCAGTGGGAGGAGATGGGATTGGGGTAGGGTCGCCTCACTCACCTGCTGGCTAGCGCGCCGGCGTCGGGGACAGGCGGGCGGGTTCGGGTGGCGTGAGCAAGGAGGTTGGTCGGTGCGGCGGTCCTCGATCTACGGTGGCGGTCCTCCTCGATCTGCGGTGGCGGTCCTCCTCGAGAGTCACTTGGCAGCAGCAGCTTCCCAGCCCGTCGGGGCACTCCTCCCTGGTCTGGACTGGCCACGCTGCTCGGGGACGGCGAAGGAGGCGAGGGCGGCGGCGAGGGGGACAGCGAACACGGGGGGCAGCGGGTGAGATCGATGAGGTAGGGGAGAGATTAGAGAGATTGGGGATTTAGTGTGGGGGGAAGCTTTCTAATGGCGCACCACCCCCTCATGCACCATAAGTACGACTATTCTAATGGCGCACCACCCCTCGGTGCGCCATTAGAATTTTGTTTTAATCTAGCCCATTAGCCATATTTACAACCTAACCCTATCTACAACAGAACCCACCCACTAATCTGTCCTCTGTTGGCCTCAGTCATTGTATGTCTTCTCAATAAAGGTTTTGTGCTCTACCACCCAAGGATCGACCACGTCTATGTGTTGTAGCACGACTAGGATTGCTCTTTCAAAGTCGGTGAGTCGACTCTCGAAGTTGACATGCATTTCGCAGCGACCCTCACGAGCGAGCCTGCCGAGGTGCCTGTTGACGGGCAGACCAA
Organism: Triticum urartu; assembly: GCF_003073215.2. Classification (NCBI taxonomy): domain Eukaryota; kingdom Viridiplantae; phylum Streptophyta; class Magnoliopsida; order Poales; family Poaceae; genus Triticum; species Triticum urartu. Next base: position 376,581,984 of record NC_053025.1, on the reverse strand, counting down.
CGGGGTTCTCAATGCCTAGATAATTCGTGCAGTAGGAGATGCACTCTTCGGTCAGAAAGCCCCTGGCTATACTTCCCTCTGGACGTGACATGTTGCGAACATATCCTTTGATGACACCATTCATCCTTTCAAACGGCATCATGCTGTGCAGGAACGTCGGCCCGAGTTGGATGATATCCTCCATGATATGGACTAGCAGATGCACCATAACGTCGAAGATTGCGGGCGGGAAGTACATCTCAAGCTCGCATAGTATCACCACGATCTCTTCCTATAGCCTTCTGAGTTGCCTCACGCCAATCGACTTCCGAGAGATGACGTCGAAAAAGTTGCATAGGCCAAATAGCGTTTCATGGACGTGCGCGTCCATGATCCCACGGCTTGCAACTGGAAGTATCTGCATCATCAGCATGTGACAGTCGTGAGACTTCATCCCGCTGAACTTCTGCTTCACTGGGTCTAGGTATCTGCTTATCTTCCCCGCGTAACCATAAGGAAGTTTTACTCCTAGGAGGCAGGTGAAAAACTGCTCCTACCTGATGCCCATTGATTTCAAGTCTGCCCTTGCTTTCGGCCCATCTTTGGTCCTCTCTGGCATGTTGAGCAGGGTACCAAGCAGACTCTCGCACACATTCTTCGTGATATGCATGACATCAAGGCTGTGAGGCACATGGTGGATCTTCCAGTACGGCAAGTCCCAGAAAACAGACCTCGTTTTCCATACCTTCAGCAGCAGCTCTGGCGCCTTTCTCTTCTTTCCCAGCTCTGGCGCCTTTTGCTTCTTTCCCGACAGTGGGCAGTCTTTCCAATTTTTCAACAGCTCGTCTATTTCCTCGCCGCTCCTCGTACACGGGCATTTTCGGGGTTCGGTTTCACCATCGAACAGATCCTTGCATTTCCTCCATGGGTCATCGTCGCGAAGCCACCTTTGATGTCCCATGAACACGGTTTTCGAAGACCCGGGATCTCTATCTAGCTGGCGATACGTTGTGTCATCCATGCACCTTACGCATACAGAAAATCCATGGACTACCTGCCCCGCGAGATATCCGTAACCGAGATAGTCGTGCACCGTCGTGAGCAGTGCAGCTCTCATAGGGAAATATTCTTTCTCTGCGGCGTCCCACGTATTGGCTGGCGTTTTCCATAGCGTGTCTAGCTCCTCCTTCAGTAGCCCCAGATACAGATTGATGTCGTTCCCTGGTTGTTTCGGCCCTTCAATTAGAATACTCATGTGAATGTACTTCCTCTTCATGCACAACCAGGGGGGAAGGATGTACATCCACACAAACACAGGCCAAGTGCTATGTGTGCTTCTCTGGCTGCCAAACGGATTGACTCCATCGGTGCTCGCGCCCAGCACGATGTTCCTTGGATCCTTCCCAAATTCTGGGTATTTGAAGTTCAACGCTTGCCACTGGCTCGCATCCTTAGGGTGACTCAGCATCTTGTCTTTTTTATTTATCTCCGGATCATTTCCGTCATCTTCCCGCTTCTTCTCCTCCCTATCCGCGTGCCAACGCAGGAGCTTTGCTACCTTAGGGTCCGCGAAATACCGCTGCAGACGAGGAGTGATCGGAAAGTACCACACCGATTTTCGAGGAGCTTTCTTCCTCTTCTTGTATCGAGTGACGCCGCACACCGGACATATGGTAGATCCCGCGTGCTCGTCCTGATAAATGATACAATTGTTCATGCACACATGCTATTTCACGTGCGGTAAATCCAGAGGACACACGATTTTCTTCGCCTCCTCGAAACTGGTCGTGCACTTGTTCCCCTTGGGAAGACGTTCGTGCCAGAATGACATGTTCTCGTCCAAGCATGCGTCGGTCATTTTGTGTTTTACCTTCATCTCCAGAGCCATGAGCATTACTTTCAGGCGGGTATCCTCGGGCCTGCATCCTTCATACAATGGAGTAACCACGTCTATCTCCAGTTGATCCAGCTTGGCTTTCTCTCGGGCGGCAGCTCTTGCGTTATCCGTCTTCTTGAGAAGCAGCTCTTGAATATGAGGGTCCTGCACCCAGCCTCCATCGTCGTCTGCTCCGGCATCTTCATCTTCATGATCATGCCCTTCGTCTTGATCTTCCTCATCATCATGTACGACATCTTCTACATGATGACTGTGTACAGCATCACCGTCGTGATCATGTCCTGGAGATTCTTCGTCTTCTCGCCCGCCCTCGCCGCGGTGGTACTTGTCTTGTTGCCCTTCCTCATTTCTTGCCCGGCCCCCATGGATGACTTCATAGTCATCTTCATCACCTTGCCACCGATAGCCATCCATGAAACCACGCAAGAGTAGGTGGTCCCGCACCTGCCCGGAATCCGGGTCCACAATAAGGCTCTTCAGCTTGCATCTTCGACACGGACATCTTATCTCCGTCTCGTTCTTTTGAAGCATCTCGGCCTTCGCGGGGCTCAAAAACCTATTCACGATGCCTTCAGTCATCGTGCGGACCATGGTCTCCTGCGGGGTAGAGCAAAACAATATTTTAGAACCAAGAACAAATTTGGCATGACCTTCCCTAAAAATAGGACCAAAAAGAATGCATAGTGCCGAAATTCTCGCCGAAACGGAAATGAATCAAAACATTCCGGCAAAATATTGGCAACTATCGCATTTCAAATACCGGTACCTTCAAACACAAACATATATGCAACACAACAAACACATGCAACACCACAAACATACATAGATCTAGCTAGGCCACAAAAAGTGCATGTGCATGTTGTTGGAGCGAGCTAGGGAGAAAAAAAGTAGATCTACATCATGAAGATAGCTTTCCCCTTACTTACCTATCAAAAAAAGGTAATTTCACCACTTAATTTTGATGAATCTATGGTGGAAATGAGGTGAGGAGGAGGAGGCAGCCGAAAGCTTGGAGAAGGAGGTGGAGGGAATGAAGTGGGGAAGTGAGTGGGTAGGTGTGGGGCTGTCCAAAATATGTTGTTGGGTTCCCAGGTTACTAATGGCGCACCACCAGCAAATGCGCCATTAGTAACCCTGGTTACTAATGGCGCACCTGTAGGTGGTGCGCCATTAGTAGTTTTGCAAAAAAGTAAAAAAAAATATACTAATGGCGTGCCGGGTAATAGTGCGCCATTACTAGTTTAAACTAGTAATGGCGCACTGTGAAACGGTGCGCCATTAGTAGTTTTGCAAAAAATAGAATAAAATTTTTTACAGTAATGGTGCACTGTCTGCCTGGTGCGCCATTACTAGTTAGAACTAGTAATGGCGCACTTCGACCTGATGCGCCATTAGTTTGTATGGAAAAATGGAAAAAAAATTAATACTAGTGGCGCACCCTGTTTCTGGTGCACCATTAGTGTCTTCCACACTAATGGCGCATCACCAACCGGTGCGCCATTAGTATATAGTAGTGGCGCACTGCTTCCATGGTGCGCCATTAGTATCAATCCTATCTATAGCCCTTTTCCTAGTAGTGTGATACGTGATCCAAATCAACTAACCCATGTCTGATCATCACGTGAAATGGGGTAGTCATCAATGGTGAACATCTCTATGTTGATCATATCTACTATATGATTCACGTTCGACCTTTCAGTCTCCAGTGTTCCGAGGCCATGTCCGTACATGCTAGGCTCGTCAAGTTTAACCCAAGTATTCTGCATGTGTAAAACTGTCTTACACCCATTGTATGTGAATGTAGAGTCTATCACACCCGATCATCATGTGGTGTCTCGAAACGAAGAACTATAGCAATGATGCATACTCAGGGAGAACACTTTTACCTTGAAATTTTGTGAAGGGATCATCTTATCATGCTACCATCGCACTAAAAAAAAATAAGATGCATAAAAGATAAACATCACATGCAATCAAAATATGCGACATGATATGGCCATCATCATCTCATGCTTTTGATTACCATCTCCAAAGCATCATCATAATCTCCATCGTCTCGGCTCGACACCTTGATCTCGATCGATGCATAGTGGTCGTCTCGCTAACTGTTGCTTCTACATCTATCGCTAACGCATAGTGATAAAGTAAAGAAATTACATGGCATTTGCATTTCATACAATCAAGAGACAACCATAAGGTTCCTGCTGGTTGCCTGATATCTTACAAATCATGATCATCTCATACAATAACGTATGTCACATCATGTCTTGACCATATCACATCACAACATACCCTGCAAAAATAACTTAGACATCTTCTACTTTGTTGTAGCAAGGTATACATGGCTGCTAGAGGTTTCTAGCAAGAACCATTCTTACCTACGCATAAAACCACAACGGTGATTCATCAAGTTTGTTGTTTTAACCTTGTTCAAGGACCGGCCTACTAAAATTCGATTCAATTGAAGTACAAGAAATAGACACCCGCCAACCACCTTTATGCAAAACTAGTTGCATGTCAGTCGGTGGAACCGGTCTCATGTGCGTGGACATGTAAGGTTAGTCCGGGCCGCTTCATCCCACAATACCGCCGAATCAAAATAAGACATTGCTGGTAAGTAGTATGACTATCATTGCCCACAGCTCTTTGTGTTCTACTCGTGCATATCATCTATGCATAGACCTGGCTCTAATGCCACTGTTGGGAAATGTAGCATGGAAAACAAAAAAATTCTACATGCACGCAATGATCTATCCATGGAGATGCATAGCAATGATGGGGAGAATGTGTCTACTTACCCTCATAGACCGTAAGAGGAAGCGTTTCACAACGCGGTTGATGTAGTCGAACTCTCTTCATGATCAACCGATCGAGTACCGAACGTACAACAAATCCGAGTTCTGCACATGTTCAGCTTGGTGATGTCCCTGGCCTTCTTGATCCAGTAAGACATCAAGGTAGTAGATGAGTTCCGTCAGCATGACGATGATGAAGTGATCCTCGCACGGCTTCGCCTAAGCACTACGAAGATATGACTGTGGGAGCAAACGGTGGACGGGGGTGCCGCACACGGCTAACAATTGTCTATTGTGTGCCTAGCACACCCTCCCACATATATATATATAGGTGGGAGGGAGGAAGGAGCAACCAAAGGAGGCTCCCAAGTAGGAGGAATCCTAATTGGGGTCCCTGCACCCCGTTTCCTTCTTTGGAATCCGGGGAAAGGCAGGGGAGGGTGGCGCCCCCCTTTCCTTTCTCCAATGAGAGGGAAAGGCAAGATGGGATAGCCCTCCCCCTTTCCTACCCTAGGGCTGGACAAACAAGGGAGGGCGTGCACCATCTCCCTTGTGGACTGGTTTGTGCCCTCCTTTGGCCCATAAGGCCCATATCTTGCCAGGGGTGGTGCCCGGAACCCCTTCCGGTGACCCGATTCCTTCCCGGTATGTCCCGAAACACTTCCGGTGTCCAAATACCATCATCCTATATATCAATCTTTACCTATCGACCATTTAGAGACTCCTTATCATGTACGTGATCTCATTTGGGATTCCGAACAACATTCGGTCACCAAAACATATAGCTCATATAACATTATATCATAAATGAACGTTAAGCGTGCAGACCCTACGGGTTCGAGAACTATGTAGACATGACTGAGACACCTCTCCGGTCAATAACCAATAGCGGAACCTGGATGCCCATATTGGCTCCTACATATTCTACATAATCTTTATTGGTCGAACCGCTATGACAACATACGTAATTCCCTTTGTCCATTGGTATGTTACTTGCCCCAGATTCGATCGTCCGTATCTTCATACCTAGTTCAATCTTGTTACCAGCAAGTCTCTTTACTCGTTTTGTAATACATCATCTTGTGACTAACTCCTTAGTTATTTTCTTGCAAGTTTATGATGTGTATTACCGAGAGGGCCCAGAGATACCTCTCCGATACTTGGAGTGACAAATCCTAATCTCGATCTATGCCAACTCAACAAACACCTTCGGAGATACCAGTAGAGCATCTTTATGATCACCCAGTTACGTTATGACCTTTGATAGCACATAAGGTATTCCTTCAGTATCCGGGAGTTGCATAATCTCATAGTCAGAGGAATTAATATTTGACATGAAGAAAGCAATAGCAATAAAACTTCACGATCATTATGCTAAGCTAATGAATGGCTCTTGTCAATCACATCATTCTCGTAATGATGTGATCATGTGATCAAATGACAACTCTTGTCCATGGTTAGGAAACCTTATCCATCTTTTTATTTACGAGCTAGTCTAGTAGAGGCTTACTAGGGACACAATGTTTGTTTATGTATTCATACATGTATTAAGCTTTCCGATCAATACAATTCTAGGACGAATAATAAATCTCTATCATGAATAAGGAAATATAAAGTAACAACTTTATTAATGCCTTCAGGGCATATTTCCTTCAATGGTGAGGCCAAAGAATAATTTTTGCACTCCAGAGTACCTTGACCTAGCCCCTGCAACAGGGAGCTAACAATTTAAATTGGCCGTTGCACTACCTTGTTCTTTGCCGTAGCTTCAGAACTGCTACTGTCAGCTTGCCCTGCTTCTCCCTGATCTCTACCCATCCCTGTCATGACTGATTCAGTTCCTTCTCCGAGGAGGACAATAACTGTGGTTTCTCCTTCATCCAATTCCCGCTACGCCACTAGTGTTGCACTAACCACTTGGTTGGTTGCCGCTAAGTATAGCAGCAATGGTTGTTGTGGTTTTGGAGCGACGAAGGTGGGAGCTAAGGAAAGATAGGCTTTCAAGTCCCACAATGCTACTTCTGCCTCCGGGGTCCATTCCATTGTAATGCCCCGGACACACCTGCCGGTGGTCGTTACTCCTGACGGGATCTAGACTGGCCCCACAGATCAATACTAGTCTTTTCTACGGACTTTGTCCTCACTCGTGCGCACCCGGGAGTAACTTCCCGGTCGGCCATCCGTCCTGAAATTACTCCAAGCTAAGCACACTTAACTTTGGAGTTCTTTCCCAATAGGCTCCCAGAAAAGAAGGAATTCCTTATCATCCCTAATAAGCCAGGCTATCACATACACCCCCACTCAAAGGAACCGACATCCTTGTCGGGCCACAGGAACGTTTCCCTCTTGGCACATACGTCCGTGCATCCAGTCCGGCACATGTGCCATACCGTATGCCATGGCCGGTCACAAACATCATGCACAACATGAATGCGCACCTATCCGTAAACATCCGTGTAACCACGAGGGTCAGCTCTGATACCAACTTGTAACACCCCGGACACACCCGTCAATGGTCGTTACTCCTGATGGGATCAGGACTGGCCCCGCAGATTAATACTAGTCTTTTCTATGCACTTTGTCCTCACTCGTGCGGACCCGGGAGCAACTTCCTGGTCGGTCACCCATCCTAAAATTACTACAAGCTAAGCATGCTTAACTTTGGAGTTCTTTCCGAATGGGTTCCCGGAAAAGAAGGAATTCCTTATTGATATGAGTAGTCTATCATCCCTAATAAGCCAGGCTATCACATTGGATCTTCCTTCTTCAAGATCATGAATAACGGCAAGGCACGCTCGGCAAACTTGGAAATGAACCTACTCAGTGCCACGACACATCCAGTTAGACGCCTAAAGTACTTGACTGTCTTGGGTGCTTGAATCTGGTCAATCGCTCTAATCTTTTCAGGGTTGGCCTCTATCCCTCGGTGGGACACAAAGAAGCCAAGTCACATGCCAGAGGGAACACCAAACACACATTTCTCAGGGTTCAACATCAAGTTGATCTTGCGCAGGTATTCAAAGGTCTCTTCCTAATCGTAAATAAGTGTTGATTTGTCCTTGGTTTTGACCGCTATATCATCCATATAAGCTTCAACATTCCTATGCAGCTGAGGCTCAAACCCAATTGGCACTGCCCTTGCAAAAGTGGAGCCAGCACTCTTTAACCCGAAGGGCATTCGTATAAAACAGTACGTGCCACATGGGATTATGAATGTGGTCTTCTCCTCGTCTTCTTTTGACATGAATATCTGATGGTATCCGGAGTATGCATCCAAAAAGGAAAGCAGATCACACCAGGAAATGGAATCCATAATCTTATCGATGCGCGGCAAGGGGAAGGTTCCTTCGGGCATGCCTTGTTTAGATCCGTGAAGTCTATGAAAAGCCTCCATTTCCCATTTGCCTTGCGCACCACCACTGGATTTGCCAACTATGTTGGATGCAACACTCCTCTGACCAAACCAGCGGCTTCAAGTTTCTTGATCTCTTCGACAATGAATTTATGTCATTCGAGAGCTTGCTTCTTGACTTTCTTCTTGACGGGCTAGGCATGGGGACAGATAGCAAGATGGTGCTTGATTACCTCCCTGGGAAGGCCGGGGATGTCAGATGGTTGCCAAGGAAACACATCGACATTCGCCTGCTGGAAGGCGTGCTTTCCTATTTGTCGTCTAAGGTGGAGCTGATGGTGAACATAACATTAGCGCCATCTAGCCTTGTCGGGACCTCCTTTATAGAAGGTGAAGCAACCTTAGATCTGTTGCTTGTGGAACTCTCTGGTAAGTCATCGATGGATGCAGCACACTCTAGAGAGGCGTGCATCCCGGATTCCTTGTCAACGTCTCTGCTAGCCTTATTTCCTTTCTTGACTTCCTTGGTGGGAGCTGTAGCTTCAGCGGCCTCAGCAACTACCATATCCTGGTACATCTTATCCAGTCATATGATTGTGTCTTTCTTGTGTGATGGATGGAGATGACACCCATTGGCCTTGGCATTTTCAGAGTGTTGTAGGCATAGTGGGATGCCACCATGAATTTTGCCAGAGCTAGGCAGCCAAGAATACCATTGTACAGCAAGGGCAGCTCGACCACGTCAAACACAACCCTCTCGGTCTGGTATTTCAGTTCACCACCAAACGTCCATAGCAGCGTAATCTTCCCCTTAGGACGACTCCTGCCGGGATTGATTCCTTGAAATGTGCTAGTAACCTTGAGTTCTTCATCTGATATTTGATGTTTGCTGGACATCTTGGGGGAAATCAGATTCAACCCTGCCCGGCCGTCAACTAGCATATTTGTGACTTTGAGGTTGCGGATTGTAGGTGAAACCAATAACGGCAAACACCCTACCGCGGTGGTGCGATCTGGGTGATCCTTTTCATCAAATATGATAGGCATGCGAGACCATTTGAGTGGCTTTCGGGAATCTATTGTTGGCTCTACGACATTGACTTCACGTGCCCACTGCTTGAGCTGGTGATGAGAGGAGTGAAATAAGCACCTCCGAAAATGCACAAGGCCTAAGTGGCTTTCTGTAATTCTTGCTCATAGGTTTCCACTTCATCCCCTTCTTCACTTTCATCATCACCTTACTTCTTTTCACGACCCCTAGTAGGTTTCTCCTCTTGCTGTGGGGGCTCCCAAACTGGCCGATCTTGGGTAGAGGTCTGTTTCAAAACTGGCCGATCTCGGGTAGGGGGTTCCAAACTGTGTGTCTGAGGATTGAAGGTAACAGGAGACAACGCGACACGATGTTTACCCAGGTTCGGGCCCTCTTAATGGAGGTAATACCATACTTCCTGCTTCATTGACCTTGATGAGTATAGGGGTTACAAGAGTTGATCTACCTCGAGATCGTAATGGCTAAACCCTAACTGTCTAGCCTATGCAAATTCTGGTAGCCTCTACGGACCAAACCCTCCGGTTTATATAGACACCGGAGGAGCCTAGGGTTGTACAGAGTCGGTTTACAAAGAAAGGAAACTACACATCCGGACGTCAAGCTTGCCATCCACACAAAGGAGAGTCCCCACCAGACACGGGGGAAGGCCTCCTGCCTCGTATCTTCACGGCCCACCAATCTAGCCCATAGCCCGAACACTCGAGGACCCCTTATTCTAGGACTCCCTCAGTAGCCCCTAAACTATTCTTCAATGGCGACGTATTCGGCACGCATAATTGTCTTTGGCATTGGAAGGCGGGTTCCTCCTCCGAATAGCTTTAAAGCAGTCTTCTGAGTTAGAGAACTGTATCCGTCTCTGTATAACAGTTACAACCATCAATTGCAAGGGCAGAATACTTAATCAAAATAAGGCATGTCCACTGACAGCTTTTTCGGTGAAACGTTACGGCTGGCCTTTTTATTATTTTGAACCGTTTTTCAGCCTCCCAGTTTCGCACTTCGAGGTGCAGACTCTATTGACACGTCTTGTCAAAGCAGAGATCATGTCCCCTTGTCACAAGATTATCATCAATACGGGTTTGGGTAATCCAACTATGCCGTTTGCACGACCCTTTGGGAATAGGCGAGTTTTAACGCTAGTGGGGCGGGCGCTTAGTATTCATGGCCTATATAAGCGGATAAAGATCCATCTTTTTTACCCCACGCTTTATTCCTTCCTCAGCCATCTCATCCTCGAGCTCCAACACCCAAGCTTCAATTTTCCCACTATCAACAACCTCTCCAGCCATGTCCGGATCCAACACACAGGGCAAGTGGATGGCCTCCTCCATCACGGAGGAGGACGTCAAGGAACTCCGGGAGGCGAGGTACTTGACCACGGAAATTGCACACAGGCTCCCTACCAAAGAGAAAGTCATCCCCACTCCAGAGCCCGATGAGAGGGTTGTGTTCATCCCTCACTTTCTGCGCGGGTTAGGGTTTTCCTCCACCCCTTCGTCCACGGCTTCATGTTCTACTACGGGCTAGATTTCCGCGATATAGCCCCAAATTCATTCCTCCACATCTCGATGTTCATCATCGTATGCAAGGCGCTACTCCGCATCCACCCACACTTCGGCCTCTGGCTAAAAGTCTTCAATGTGAAGCCGAAGGTGGTCGATGGGTAGCACGCGGACTGCGGCGGTGCCATAGTGAGCAAACTCCCCAACACCACTTTGCCCAAAGGAGCCTTCGTGGAGACCGTGAAGGTGTGGCAGCAGGAGTGGTTCTACTTCACCGAACCCCGCGGTACCAAATGGGAGACCACTCCTGAGTTTAGATCTGGGCCCCCTATGCGGCTCGCGTCATGGACCAACAAGGGTCTGGACAGGGGGTCGACCGACAAAGTGATGATGCTGCAAAAGCGCATCAAGAGTATGATAAATAAGAACACCAGTCTCACCGACGTGATTCAGGCGATGCTCTTCCGCCAGATCCTCCCATGCCAACGCCGACATCTCTGCATGTGGGAGTTTAATCCGGAGGGCCGCCGGACCCTGCAATGCTTCTTTGGCACAATTCACGAAGAGATCTGGGAACTGCTTTTTAAGGCCCAAAATACATGGCCGGAGAAGACCGAAGACATTGGTCTCAACAGCGCGAATCCAGCTACTGAGGTAAGCATTTTACTTCCGAACATAATTTCGGTACATAAGTCAAAGGGTATACTGAGATGCCCATTCCTCATTCAGGGCTAGACAGCGAAGGAGGAGCGGATCAGGTGTCCGGTGCCGCTACTCGAAAACCCAGCCACACCTCTGTTAATGAGGATGCTGGTCCCGGCGCCTTATCAGGCACCGGAGAAGAAGGTCAAGAAGAAGAGCAAGATGGCCAAAGGTGGCCTCCGATGTAAAGGCACTTCGGACGCTATTTTCGGAGATATTGAAGCTCTCTCCTCCCACGAGTGAGATTAAGATGAAGAGGAGGAGGAGGAGAGAGCAATTATCCCCTTATGGGGAGGAAGAAGAAAAGGGTGGCCTTCGTAGACCCAGAGGCGGAGGCATCCAAGAGGGGGAAGATATCCCTCTCGGACGGCTCGGATTCGGATGCCGAAGGCATCCCTGAGTGGCACCCCAGGTCGAAGCCCTAGGTCGATTCGTAAGTATCCATGGATGCCTTACATATATCCGGTATTTATGAGTGTAATTTTAACACATTATATTGTGTGCTTTAGTCTGGCCCGCGATCTCCCCCTACTATCATCATCTTTGGGGAACTCGTTGCAGCTAGGGATGGTGGAGAGCGAGACGCCTCTGCGAGCCTCTCCGCCTACCGCTACGGACGACACTGAAGTGTTGTCCCAAAGAGCCTCTCCAGGCCATGGAGAGGTGCGGGAGGCCGCCAAGACAGTGCCAGAGGGTAACGCCTCGACTACCGAGAACATGGGGGAACCAACCCCCATGGACACTGATGACGGGGGCCATGACCAATCCGTCCCCCAGCCGAACACCATTCCAAAGATCCACATAGCTTCGAAATCGAGCGAGCAACCCACTTTTAAGGAGGAGGGAGCGTCGACTCCACCGGCGACTTCCATCTATCTAGAGGGGCCGGGCAATTTGGTGGAAGAACTTCGACATGCTTCCGCCTTGGAGGAGCACCGTACCCTGATGGGTACCGTGGTTGAGAAGGTTCAGTCTGCCAAAAGCGGGCTGAACGAAGCCTTCACTAGCTTATTAACAGACTTTGAGGTATGCGATGTAATACCCTTAGCCGCTTTGCATATGAAAAAAAATATGCCTGTGTATAGATAGTAGCCTATGAGACTCTATTCGGCTTTTGAAAAAAAAGGCCGAACAGAGGATCAAGTAATACTCGCAGGAGATAACATACTTGTCTATTTTGATAAACATGCTTCACTGTTAGCGGCGACCACCCAGGGCGGCGAAGTATCTGAACTCAAGCGGAAGCTGGAGCTGGCCGATGAGGATCTCGTCCGCATCAACAAGCGGTTTGATGAGGCGCAAGGTATGTTTGAAAAAAAACTGTTTACACATCTGAAGTAATATGCCAATGCGGAGTCTAATCTCCTATGTTTCCCTGATCATATTTGCAGGTAGTGCGGCCGAGGTCGAGACCCTGAAGAGCGCTCTCGCCCAAGCGAAGGAGCAAGCACGGGTGAGCCAAGAAGCCGCTGACAAAGCGGGTGCGGATTTAAAGGCCGAGTAGGTCACCCGCTGCATGTATGAGGAGCGGGTGACCGAAGTGGAGCAAGAGCTCAAGGATGCCACCAACAAGTGCGAGGCCTTGGAGGAGAAGAATAAAACCCAAGAGGTCAATCTCACCAAGGCTCTTTAGGAGGCCAAGGAGGCACGGGCAGAGTCCCGAGTGGCTCGTGAGGAAATCAAGCAGGCCGAACAGATAGCGGCTGGAAAACCCTTTCTTTTACATAGAGTATTTGGCGGTCAGGGATATGCCTTGCTTAATGGACTATGGAGTTCTCCAGACGCCTTTGCGGATCTTCCCACGAGTGCGGCCGACGCCGCGCAATTCTTCCGGGCCCAGGAGGGAAACACCACGGAGAAGCTCTTCTGGTCAAAGTACCTGTCACCAGAAAGGCCAGCGCTGCTGAACAACCAGATGATTCAGCTGGGGGAGCTACATAGCATGTCCAGTTTGGCCATGAAGGACATCATGGTCCGGCTGTGGCCAGCCGTACCCATTCTTGGCACCTACTTCGGCCTGGTCAAGCGACTCGGTGATGCATTGCCCCGAGTTGAAGCTGTGAAGCGATCGGCGTGCATAGAGGGTGCTCGGATGGCCTTTGCCCATGTCAAGATGCACTAGGCGAAGATGAAGCCCGCCGTCGTGGCAGTAGAGGGCCCACCCGAAGGCAAGGACCACCGGAAGTCGGAGCGATATTTTGAAGACGTCCTAGAGGGTGCCCATTTAATAGAGGGTCAATGCTCGAAAGATGTCATGTTTGAATGAATGTATTCGGGCGGCCTAGACTTTGTTTTATGAACCAAGGCTTTTGTAATATATTTGTGTCTTTATCTAAAATTATTTTCCTCCTGTGCGGCCATTTTTATTTCTAAAAGTTTGCCAGTCGTCAGCTTCATCCCCCACGTAGATACTATGCGGGTGTCCGGAATAGCACATGACCACACTTGACCCAACGTCTTGGTCCTTAAAGGAGGTGTCTCTGCAGCGAACCAGGCAATCAGACTATGCGGCTTTATCACTCTCACTTAGCCATCAGAGTTTGACAATGGGACATGATAACCCACAAGTATTGGGGATCAATTGTAGCCTGTATCTATAAGTAAGAGTGTCAAACCCAACGAGGAGCTAAAGGTAGAACAAATATTCCCTCAAGTTCTATCGACCACCGATACAACTCTACGCACACTTAATGTTCGCTTTACCTAGAACAAGTATGAAACTAGAAGTACTTTGTAGGTGTAACGGGATAGGTTTGCAAGAATATTAAGAGCACGTAAATAAAAAATAGGGTCTGTTTTAGGTAAAGAAGCAATAAAGTTAGTATAGCAAGTGTGGAAAAGTGGTGGTAGGAGTTGCGAAATTGTCCATAAGCAATTGACTACTTTACTAGACCGATAGCAAGTTTTATGTGGGAGAGGCCACTGCTAGCATGTCATCTCTGACTTGGAATTCTATGCACTTATGATTGGAACTATTAGCAAGCATCCGAAACTACTAACGTTCATTAAGGTAAAACCCAACCATAGCATTAAGATATATTGGTCCCCGTTCAGTCCCGTATGCATCAATTTCTATGCTAGGTTGAAGCTTCTGTCACTCTTGCCCTCCAATACATAGTCCTATCAACATACAACTAACCCTATGGCGTGATCCATGTGCTCGCTCATATGATGGGCACCAAAGGACAACAACATAACCACAAGCAAATTAAACCAATCATAGCAATTCACCAATTACCGATAGGACAACGAAAATCTACTCACACATGATAGGATGGCAACAAATCATTGGATAATAATATGAAGCATAAAGCACCATGCTCAAGTAGAGGGTACAGCGGGTTGAGGGAGAGTGGACCGATGTAGATAGATGGGGGAAGGTGATGAAGATGTTGGTGAAGATGACGGAGGTGTTGGTGTAGATCGCCGTCACACGATGATGGCCCCGGCGGCGTTCTAGCGCCACTGGGAGAGAGGGGGAGAGAGCCCCCCTTCTTCTTCATCTTCTTCCTAGACCATCTCCCTAGAAGGGCGAAGGATTTACCCCCTGGTCCATGGCTTCCAGATTCTGGCCTTTCACCGTTTCTTATATTCCCGGATATCCGTAACTCTGATTGGGCTGAACTTTTAACACGATTTCCATCTGGATATTGGCATTCTTGCGGCAAAAGAAGTTCACCAACGGCCTTACCGGGTGGCCATGAGGGCCCAGGGCGCCCCCCTGCCTCGTGTCCCCCTCGGGATCGTCTCGCGTTGATTCTTCTACCCAAAAATCACATATATTCTAAAAATAATCTTTGCAGTTTTTATCCCGTTGGACTCCGTTTGATATGGATTTTCTGTGAAACAAAAAACATGCAACAGACAGGAACTGGCGCTGGGCACTAGATCAATATGTTAGTCCCAAAAATAGTATAAAAAGTTGCCAAAAGTATATGAAAGTTGTAGAATATTGGCATGGAACAATCAAAAATTATAGATATGACGAAGACTTATCAGCATCCCCAAGCTTAATTCCTGCTCGTCCTCGAGTAGGTAAATGATAAAAAAGATAATTTTTGATGTGGAATGCTACCTAGCATAATCTTGGTCATGTAATCTAATCATGGCATGAATATTAAGACACGAGTGATTCAAAGCAATAGTCTATCATTTGACATTTAGACAATAATACTTCAAGCATACTAATAAAGCAATCATGTCTTTTGAAAATAACATGGCCAAAGAAAGTTATCCCTACAAAATCATATGGTCTGGCTATGCTCCATCTTCACCACACAAAATATTCAAATCATGCACAACCCTGATGACAAGCCAAGCAATTGTTTCATACTTTTGATGTTCTCAAACCTTTTCAACTTTCATGCAATACATGAGCTTGAGCCATGGACATAGCACTATAGGTGGAATAGAATATGATGATGGAGGTTGTGTGGAGAAGACAAAAAGGAGAAAGTCTCACATCGACGCGGCTAATCAACGGGCTATGGAGATTCCCATCAATTGATGTCAATGCGAGGAGTAGGGATTGCCATGCAACGGATGCACTAAGAGCTATAAGTGTATGAAAGCTCAAACTAAAACTAAGTGGGTGTCCATCCAACTTGCTTGCTCATGAAGACCTAGGGCATTTGAAAAAGCCCATCGTTGGAATATACAAGCCAAGTTCTATAATGGAAATTCCCACTAGTATATGAAAGTGATAACTCGAGAGACTCTCTATATGAAGAACATGGTGCTACTCTAAAGCATAAGTGTGGTAAAAGGATAGTAGCGTTGTCCCTTCTCTCTTTTCTCTCATTTTTTTTCTCTTTTTTCTCTTTTTTTGTAGGCTTCTTTGGCCTCTCTTCTTTTTTTTGGGGGGGGGGCTTCTTTGGCCATTTTTATTTTGATAACCTCACATGGGACAATGTTCTAATAATGGTGATCATCACACTTTTATTTACTTACAACTCAATATTACAACTCGATAATAGAACAAAATATGACTCTATATGAATGCCTTCGCCGGTGTACCGGGATGTGCAATGATCTAGCGTAGCAATGACAACAAAAAACAGACAAGCCATGAAAACATCATGCTAGCTATCTTACGATCATGGAAAGCAATATGACAATGATGCTCAAGTCATGTATATGAAGATGATGGAAGTTGCATGGCAATATATCACGGAATGGCTATGGAAATTACATGATAGGTAGGTATGGTGGCTATTTTGAGGAAGATATAAGGAGTCTTATGTGTGATAGAGCGTATCATATCACGGGGTTTGGATGCACCGACGAAGTTTGCACCAACTCTCGAGGTGAGAAAGGGTAATGCACGGTACCGAAGAGGCTAGCAATGATGGAAGGGTGAGAGTGCATATAATCCATGGACTCAACATTAGTCATAAAGAACTCACATACTTATTGCAAAAATCTATTACTCATTGAAACAAAGTACTACACGCATCCTTCTAGGGGGCTAGATTGGTAGGAAAAGACCATCGCTCGTCCCCGACCACCACTCATAAGGAAGACAATCAATAAATACCTCATGCTCCATTTCGTTACATAACGGTTCACCATACATGCATGCTACGGGAATCACAAAATTGAACACAAGTATTTCTACAATCCACAACTACCCACTATCATGACTCTAATATCACCATCTTTATATCGCAAAACTATTGTAAGGAATCAAACATATCATATTCAGTGATCTACAAGTTTTATGTAGGATTTTATGACTAACCATGCGAATGACCAATTCCTATCAACTCTCTAAATAGATATAAGTGAAACAAGAGAGTTTAATTCTTTCTAAAAAAGATATTCCCACACTCTAACATATATAAGTGAAGCAAAAGAGCATTCTACAAATGGCAGTTTTCTAAGTGAAGAGAAACATGCAATCCAAACTTCAAATGATATAAGTGAAGCACATGAAGCATTCTATAAATCAACCATGGACTATCTCATACCAGCATGGTGCATCAAAGAAAAGTGAAAACTAATGCAAAAGACGCTCCAAGATTTGCACATATCACATGAACGAAACGAATCTGAAAACATACCAATACTTGTTGAAGAAAGATGGGATGCCTTCCTGGGCATCCCCAAGCTTAGATGCTTGAGTCTCCTTGAATATTTACTTGGGGTGCCTTGGGCATCCCAAAGCTTGAGCTCTTTCCTCTCCTCCTTCTCCTCACATCAAGACCTCCTCGATCTTCAAACACTTCATCCACACAAAACTCAACAGAAAGCTCGGTAAGATCCGTTAGTATTATAAAGCAAATCACTACTCTAAGTACTGTTGCAAAAAAATTCATATTTTGTTTTTGCGTTGTAGCTATTGTTATATAACTTTTCCATGGCTTAATCTACTGATACAAATCGATAGTTTCATCAAAACAAGCAAACTATGCATCTGAATATTCTCCATACTTCTGGTACTCCAATTCTTTTTTGAACAAATAAGGAAAGCTAAACAATTTGTATAGAAAGACAGTGCAAAAGGTTTCAGAACAGTTTGACGTTCGAGTAAAAAATGTAAAATCGCGCACTACAGCCAAAGTTTCTGTCTTGCACCACACAAACCAACAAGCAATGTAAACATCCTAAAGGCAAACATTGGCACATTATTTTTATAATAAAATGGATTTGTACTTTATAAAAGCACACAACAGAAATAAATGAGTCTCCCTGGTAGCGCTTTCTTTAAAGCCATTAAGCTAGGCATATAGTGTTCAAGTAATGGATCCACCCGGATCCCAAGGTATATCAAAGCTAATTTTAATTAACAATGATTTGTGATTTAGTAGTGATCAAAAAGTAACATATATCATGCAACAACGAAGTCTAACTCTCTTCCTATGCATCGGCATGTCATAAAATAACAATTCATGCACACATAGTAAAGGCCAATGCATAGTATAAACAGTTTCTTGCAATTTTATCATATTGGCAACATGGAGAGGCGGACATGTAGTTCCTCTCTCATAATAATTGCAAGTAGGAGCAGCAAGCACATGCATATTATATCTATCAAAATCATCATGTGCAGTAGTAAAACGCAACCCATCAATATATCCTTAGTAAGGGCAAACTTTTCCAATATAGTGTAGTCGGGAGAATTCAAAAAGATAATAGGACTATCATACGTGGGTGCAATAGAAACAATTTCATTTTTAACATAAGGAACTATAGCAAGTTCATCTCCATAAGCATAAGAAGCATCATCAAAAAGGGATATTTCAAGAGAATCAACAGGGTCAAACAATCATCATAGCAATCATCCTTCAGTAAGCATGAAGGGAAATTAAACAGTGTATGAGTTGAAGAGTTACTCTCATTAGAAGGTGGGCACGGGTAGCTAATGCACTCTTCCTCCTTTTGTTCTTCGCTCTCCTCATCATCTTTTTCATCCAATGAGCCCACAGTTTCATCAATTCCTTCTTCCATAGACCCCTACAAAATATTAGTCTCTTCTTGGACAGCGGAGGAGTCCTCAATATATGGTTTAACATAGGAATTAGAAGCATAATTATCATAACAATATTTAAGTATGGCAAAATTTTCAGATTTTTAAAGAGTAGCATCATACTTTCCAATCAATGAAGCAATTTCATAAGCACCCTTAAAAGCAAAAAAATTCTTCAATTTGTTGAACATCCTAGTAATTATAAACAGCCTTATGATACGAAGATACAATTCCATTATCACTAAACTCACATTGGTAGGGAAGGTGTTTCTTAGGGTCTTCAGAAAAACAAGTAAAATCAAATATTTCACATAAATTCCAAGCATAGCATTGTAAACGATGAATTTGATCCAGTAAAAGTTTCCCTTTTTGAGATAAGCGGTGTTGCACATAACAAGCATGCTCATGTAAAGATTTGCCCTCATCTAAGCTAGTTGGGGTTTCAGCACGAGCACATAGGGATCGAAGATGATCCAAGTAAAAAACTTCAGGAGTGTGATAGGTTTTGAGTGGTTCTTCAACAATTGGTTCAGTAGGTACCACTAATTTTTTTTTGATATTTTGCATTTCCTACCCATAACTAAAGATAGAAAACAAGAGATCAAAATAAAAACTACTTAGTGATAAAGCAAACAAGCACACACGAGAATATTCACCTCACGCTATTGCTCCCCAGCAACGGCGCCAGAAAAAGGTCTTGATAACCCACAAGTATAGGGGATCAATTGTGGCCTCTTTCAATAAATAAGAGTGTCGAACCCAACGAGGAGCTCAAGGTAGAACAAATATTCCCTCAAGTTCTATCGACCACCGATACAACTCTACGCACGCATAACATTCCCTTTACCTAGAACAAGTATGAAACTAGAAGTACTTTGTAGGTGTCACGAGATAGGTTTGAAAGAATATAAAGAGCACATAAATAAAAACTAGGGGCTGTTTTAGGTAAAGACGCAATAAAGTTAGTATAGCGAGTGTGGAAAAGTGGTGGTAGGAGTTGCGAAATTGTCCCTAAGCAATTGACTACTTTACTAGACTGATAGCAAGTTTTATGTGGGATATGCCACTGCTAGCATGTCATCCCTGACTTTGAATTCTATGCACTTATGATTGGAACTATTAGCAAGAATCTGCAAATACTAACATTCATTAAGGTAAAACTCAACCATAGCATTAAGATATATTGGTCCCCCTTCAATCTTGTATGCATTAATTTCTATGCTAGGTTGAAGCTTCTGTCACAATTGCCCTCCAATATATAGTCCTACCAACATACAACTAACCCTCTGGTGTGATCCACATGCGTTCATATGATAGGCACCAAAGGACATTAAAATAAACATAAGAAAATAAAACCAATCATAGCAATTCACCAATTACCGGTAGAAAAACAAAAATCTACTCAGACATCATAGGATGGCAACACATCATTGGATAATAATATGAAGTATAAATCACCATGTTCAAGTAGAGGGTACAACGGGTTGCAGGAGAGTGGGCCACTGTAGATAGATGGGGGAAGGTGATGAAGATGTTGGTGAAGATTACGGAGGTCTTGGTGTAGATCGCCGTCACACGATGATGGCCCCGGCGGTGTTCCGGCGCCACAGGGAGAGAGGGGGAGAGAGCCCCCCTTCTTCTTCTTCTTCCTTGACCTTCTCCCTAGAAGGGAGAAGTGTTTACCCCAAGGTCCGTTGCTTCCATGGCGGCGGAGGGGTGAGAGCCCCTC
This sequence comes from Triticum urartu, assembly GCF_003073215.2. Lineage (NCBI taxonomy): Eukaryota > Viridiplantae > Streptophyta > Magnoliopsida > Poales > Poaceae > Triticum > Triticum urartu. The sequence goes on along the minus strand of NC_053025.1, from coordinate 376,561,509 downwards.
CGAGATTGGATTTGTCTCTCTGTCTCTCTCTGTTTCTGCCTTCCAGATTCTGGCCTTTCACCGTTTCTTATATTCCCGGAGATCCTTAACTCCGATTGGGCTGAAATTTTAACACGATTTCTATCCAGATATTGAATTTCTTGCAGAGAAAGAATGACACCAACTGCCTTACAGGGTGGCCACGAGGGCCCAGGGTGCGCGTGACCCCCTGGGGCGCGCCCCCTGCCTCGTGGCCCCCTCGGGCATCGTCTCGCGTTGATTCTTCTTCCCAAAAATCACATATATTCCAAAAAAATCTCCGTCAGTTTTTATCCCGTTTGGACTCCGTTTGATATGGATTTTCTGCGAAACAAAAGACATACAACAGACAGGAAATGGCACTTGGCACTGGATCAATATGTTATTCCCAAAAATAGTATAAAAAGTTGTCAAAAGTATATGAAAGTTGTAGAATATTGGCACGGAACAATAAAAAATTATAGATAATACGGAAACGTATTAGGACTATAAGCTCGCCCCTGGTGCATGTGCGGCTATCTGAGCTTGGATTCCTTAGGTGCATGACTGGGTGGAGGCTAGTCCTTCGTACAATACGGAAAGAAAATCACAAAAGATTTAGTAAGTCGCGGAACCGCTGACCAGCTCTCGCTATATCATGACAGTCAGTTTTCGGCTTTCTCTACTAAGGTGTTCCACCGAACGAACCAGAAACACAATCGCAGTAGTTCTCCCTTTACTACCTTAGCCAAACAAGCAGAACGTAAGGTGGTAACCACCGGAGCCGAGCAACCCAACTATTGACCAAAGACATGATTCGGAGCCGATGGATATAATGTAGTATTCGGGACGGCGAAGTATACTATAAAAGTGTTTGGACTTTTTTGTTTTTTAAAAATATATGTGGCTGAATAGAGCCCCTGGCAATTTATGCTGAGGTGTATTATGTCAATCTGACATGAAGAGGGGGTACAGATTATGAAATAAGCCAATACCGAATAGGGTTGGACAAAACGGTTTCCACTATAGTCTGATTGATGTGTCAAAACGTGCTCTTACAGAGAATTCCATAAGCATCAACGCTATTTTACATGCCAAGTATTTGTGAGCAACGGAAAGCTGTATACAGTACCTGAAAAAGGTGATCTTGAAGATCCTTTGGACACCCTGCCGCACGTCTGCATCGCTTTTCACCTTGGTGAAGGATCCTTCGAGAGGATCAATGATCGTATGGAGTGAACGCTCAATATTTCAATTGATTGTTATAACACCGTGTGGTTGGGGCATCTTGAGCTTTAGATAAGCATAGTGCGGGACTGCATTGAAATGGGCAAAAGCGGTTCGTCCGAGCAGTGCATGATAACCACTACGGAAGGAGACGATGTTGAAGATCAAATCTTCGCTTTGGAAATTATCCAGTGAGCCGAAGACTACTTCTAGCATTATTGACCCTGTGCAGCCGGCCTCCCGGCCAGGTATTACTCCTTTAAAGGTGGTTTTAGTAGGCTTGAATCCTTGACGGAACAGTACCCATTTTACGGACAGTGTCCTGATAAAGCAGGTTAAGACTGCTCCCGCCGTCCATGAGGACTCGCGTGAGATGTAATCCGTTGATGATTGGATCAAGGACCAATGCTGCAGAACCTCCATGACAGATACTGGTCGGATGGTCCCTGCGATCAAAAGTGATCGAACAAGCCGACCATGAATTAAATTTTGGGGCGATTGGCTCTATGGCGTAGACGTCCCTTAGTGTGTGCTTGCCCTCCTGCTTAGGAATATGAGTGGTGTAGATCATATTCACTGTTTTTACCTTGGGGGGAAATTTCTTCTGCCCCCCTCTTATGTTTGGTATTTAACTTACCGGCCTATTTGAAGACCCAACAGTATCTGTTAGAATGATTGGCAGGTTTTTCGGGGGTGCCATGAATCTGGCAAGGCAGATCGAGTATTTTGTCCAAACTGGATGGACCATCTTTGTTTCCATTGAATGGCTTCTTCCGTTGACCGGGTTTAGAGCCTCTAAATCCGGCGTTGACCGCCGTGTCTTCGGTATCCTCATTGTTGCTTCGACGCTTGTGTTTGTTGCATAGTGGCCTACTGTTTCCATCTCTGGCTTCGGAGGTGCCATGGTCGCTGGTACTGTTGCTTCTACAAGCTAACTAGTTGTCTTCTCCCATGCAAAAGCGGGTCATGAGTGCGGGTGAGAGCTACCATCGACTTTGGTTTTTCTTGGCCGAGGTGTCGGGCGAGCCCTTTGTCACGGAAGCTGTGTTTAAAGGCCGCGAGGGCTTCGGCGTCCGGACAACCGACAATTTGGTTCTTTTTGATTAAGAACCAAGTCCAGAGTTTTTAGGCTGCCTCTCTGGGTTGCTGGACTACCTGACTAAGGTCATCGGTGTCCAGAGGCCGGACATAGGTACCTTGGAAGTTGTCTCTGAAGGTGTCTTCCAAATCTTCCCAGCTACCAATGGAGTTCTCTGGGAGGCTGTTTAACCAGTGACGCGCTGGTCCTTTCAGTTTCAAGGGGAGATATTTGATGACATGGAAATCGTCACCGCGAGCCATGTGGATATGGAGAAGGAAATCTTCAATCCATACCGCGGGATCCGTCATGCTGTCGTATGATTCGATATTTACGGGTTTAAACCCCTCTAGGAACTGGTGCTAGATTACCTCATGGGTGAAGCATAAGGGGTGTGGTGCCACTGTATCGGCCAACATCGTGACGGAGCTCAGATGATGTCCGTGTGCGGTTTTCGGCCTGGGTGAGGTTGTACCTATCGCGCCAGGCCTAATGGTCATCTTCTCGCGTTGGGGCATGCCCCCTTGATCCATAGATTGATCTGGCTTGGCCTGCTCTATTGTCCAGGTCCTGTCGTAGGTCGTAGGTGTATCGTGGAGCTGCTGTCTCTCTTCCTCAACGGTGAGGTGGTGCGGGTTGGTGTTCGGCGTAAGTGGCTGCATTATCTCGCCCACGTGGTGGCCGTTCTGGTTCATCAGCGCGGTCATGTCTTGACGGTATTGTCTCGAGGGCCTCATCGTCAAATTGTAGTAGTAGCCGACGCTTCAGATAACGCTTTGTTGGGCGTTGGAGGCCATATTCTTCGGCAGCTAGGACCTGGGTCCATCTGTCATCGAGTGTATCCTGTTTGGCTTGGAGCTGTTGCTACTTCTTTTTAGGCTTCACGAAGTGGCGATTAGCTGGCGCTTAAAGCGCTCCTGCTCGAGCGGTTCCTCTGGCACGATGAAGTCTTTGTCGCCGAGGCACACATCAACCTCGGAGATCGGTAGATAGTTACTATCCTTCGAGTCCTCGTTCCCAACCGGATCGTCGATGTTAACTTGCCTCTCCTCTCAATCATCCTTCTTCGGATGTGGGCTCGATGGGGGCTTCGGGGTCTTCGGCGTTCTCAAGAGTATTATTGTCTCCGCTGCCGGTATTGCTGTCCTTTCCATGACGCGATTTTGAGCGGCGTCGCTGGTGTTGATGTTTCGGTGGTGCCTCAGCGGGCTTGTCCTCAACCGGATCCTTCCAGCCTTCATCGTCATTCTGTTTGGGTGTATCCACCATGTACACGTCGTACGTGGATGTGGCTGTCCAACATCCGGTAAACGGTGGGTCTTGGCTTTGTTTGTCTCCGGCATCGTCGTGCATGCCGTCGATGTCTTCAGAGGCGTAATCCAGCATGTCGATTAGGTCTTCGACAGTGGCTATGAAGTGGGTGGTGGGTTGGGCGTGAAATTCCCCGCTCTCAGCCCCTAATCCGGGCTGGGCGTAGTTCGGAGGTGATTCCTCTATAATGGCGAGGGATCGTATTAAGTCCAGAGCCTCGTTTAAGAGCAAGGTTTGGACGGGGAAACGAGAGTCCGCGAAGCTAGGCAGGGTAAAAGGCTCCTGGCCATGCTTACTTGGCGCGGACTTGGAGAGTTCAGAGCTAGAGTTCGGGGGCGTGTCCAACCTTCCAATCATAGGGGGTACCCAGTCTGACTCCGGGCTTGCCGACGACACAATCACCTCTGGATCTTAGGTAGTGAGCTTCATAATAGCAGAGAGTCCAGTGGGCTCCAAACTCCCCTCTTCGGACCGGACAGTTTGCTCCGGATCTAAGGCCAGAGCGGTGGTCGAGGCCGCGAACCCTTCGAAGATCATGTCTCCTTGGATATCAGCGACATAATTCAGGTTCCCAAAACTGATCTGGTGACCAGGGGCATAGCTGTGAATCTGTTCGAGGGGGCCAATTGAATTGGCACGCAGAGCAAAGCCGCCGAACACAAAAATTTGACCGGGGAGAAAAGATTCCCCAGAAATAGCATCGTTGTTGATGATCGAACGAGCCATTGAGCCTTCCGTTGACGGCATAGTGGAACTCTCAATGAAAGCACCAATGTCGGTGTCAAAATCGGCCGATCTTGGGTAGGGTGTCCCGAACTATGCGTCTGAGGATCGAAGGTAACAGGAGACAAGGGGACACGATGTTTACCCTGGTTCGTGCCCTCTTATTGGAGCTAATACCCAACTTCCTGCTTGATTGACCTTGATGAGTATAGGGGTTACAAGAGTTGATCTACGTCGAGATCGTAATGGATAAACCCTAACTGTCTAGCCTATGCAAATTCTGAGAGCCTATATGACCAAACCCTCCGGTTTATATAGACACCAGAGGAGCCTAGGGTTGTACAGAGTCGGTTTACAAAGAAAGGAAAATACAGATCCAGACGTCAAGCATGCCATCCACGCAAAGGAGAGTCCCCTCCAGACACGGGGGAAGGCCTCCTGCCTCATATCTTCATGGCCCACCAATCCGGCCCATAGCCCGGACACTTGAGGAACCCTTAATCCATGACTCCCTCAGTCTTGCCGCGGCGGCCTCCTCTTCCGCCACGGCCCTTCCTGCCAGCACCTTCTTGGTCTCTTTCCTTGTCACGCTTCTCATATTCAGCTTTCTGTTTCTTGACAGGTTTCTCAACTTGATGACACTCTTGGAGATCATGGCCCTTGGTTCGGTGAACCTTATAGTATGTTCCATCGGTCTTCAAGGATTTTTCTGCTGCCGCAGCCTCCCGGCAATCTGTGCATGCGACAACTTCCTTGCCGGGGGTTGCGGTCTTGTCTTTCATGCCGGTACTAGGTGGGCCAGAACCCTCAATGCCAAGTACTGACTTCGCTTTGCACTTCTTCTTGCGCTTCCAATTCTTCCTCTTTGGATTAGTTACATCGTCGTCATCCTCTGAATCAACTTTGATGTTGTCCTCTTCTCCGGGGAGTCTCCTCCCTTCCTCCGTACGGGCGCATTTCTCTGCCAAGGTGTATAACTCATTCACAATCTTGGGCAACCGGACATTCATTTTGGAACGCATCCTTCTGTTACGCATGTTGGACAGGAATGCAGCGATGACAGCTGCCGGGTGGATATCTGGAATGTTCTTGTGCACCAGGCTAAACCACTTCATGTACTTCCGCAAACTTTCCCCTTCCTACTGTGGAAGGAGTTGCAGGTCGTTGGGACGTCCTGGCTTTTGGTGGCTTCCCATGGATGCACCAACAAACTCATTGCATAGGTCAGTCCAGGATGAAATGGAGTTCTCTAGCAGGTGCATCAACCATGACCTCATGTTCGGCTTGAGTGCCAAAGGGAAGTAGTTGGTGAACACCTTCTCATCTCTCCCTCCGGCGGCTTGAATAGGAATTGTGTAAATACTCAAGAACTCTGTGGAGTTCAACCTTGCATCGTATTTCTCTGGTATTTCTGGCTTGAAAACGCGGACAGATGGCCAACGGACTCACTGCAGCTTGCAAGTGAAGGCAGGGCATCCAACCTCGAAACGTAAGTATCCACCTTCAGTGGGCGCGGGTTCATCGATGTCTAGACCATTGCGCCTGTCAAATTGGTGGCAGGTTTCACGGCGCCGTTCTATAGTGGCGCACGCGTCTTCCCTCCATCGATCTTCCAGGACCTACCACTGATCTCGATGGGCTCGCAAATCAGAAGAGGCCATCGATGTGTCGTCAGGCTCATGGTCGTGTTGCCCTTGTCGCTGCCCCTGGGTCTGCTTCCATGGAGGGGATAGCACCTTTGGCGTGCCCTTGGTACGACCAGCAGTCCGGGCTGTTGTTGTTGTTGTTTGTTGGTGCTATGGTGACCCCGCCTGCTGGGACCTTTCAGCTTTAGCTAAGACGATCAAACTCTGGATGGAGGCTCTCCATTCATCCATTTGATCAGCCACTAGCGGGAATCTTAGCAGGAGTTGGGCTTGCACCATGGCTTCCGAAGCAGTGCTTGGCATTGATGATGAGGAGGACCGTGACATCGCCGGACTCCTGGTAGTGCCAGCAGGGTGACGTCACGTTCTTGCCGCTGTGAGCCGGCCGCCACCACGGTTCAGTGGTGAGTAGGGTGTGTCTGAGGGTTGATTACCTCGTTTGGCGCTCCGTCTTGGTTGTTTTGCCATGTGCAAGGTGTGTGTCCCATAGCCACGCCCGTAACAGGGGCAGCTAGGGGGTCACGGCTCGCACCAGAATGGGCATTGTCACTACGGCTGCGCCCACTAGCGCGGTGGGGAGGCAGAGACCGAATCTTCTCCCTGCCCGCATCTTGGGGAATATGGTAGTTGGGATGTTGTAGATGTCGCACTCCTCTGGCGTCTTCCGCTCCTGCTTCAGCCGTAGGGGGCACGACGATAGCGCCGCCTGCACTGCTCGTGTCACCCACGGTACCCGCGTCTCCCAATGCTGTCGTAGTGCCTACGGCATCAGCAGCTGCATGCGAAGGGGCCTTCGAGGTGGAATGATGAGCTGTCGTGCTGGACTTCTTCAAGGGTGCCATGGATGATGGGGCTAATGATGACTAAGATTGACGTGTTGTTCACAAATTCGGATTCGCGCAAGCGCCTGTCCCTACCTGGCACGCCAAAGATGTCGTGGTGGAGCACGATCACCTATGGGGCCATGAGACCCTTGTGGTTTGGCAAGGGGGAAGGTTGCATTGCACAAAGAGCGGAAGCCATGAAGCAACACGACAGGGGTGACGCCGGTGGTTTTACCCAGGTTCGGGCCACTAGATAGCGTAAGACCCTACTCCTGCTTTGGTGGATTGAGGGAAGGATCTCAGTAGGCACACAACACTCAAGCCCGGCAAGGGTTCCTTGGGGAGAGAAATTATGCGTGTACAAGTGTATGAGGGTCTGAATCCTTTTCTAGTTTGCCATGGCCCTCCTTGTATAGGCTAAGGGGTAACCACATTGGCAGAATAGTCATTATCCAGTGATTAGACGGCTAACAATGCTATCATACCTAACTTTGGCAGTTAGGACAAAGTGGATTAAATGCACTGCTAGGTGTCTTGCTGAGGATGCAGCCCGGTAAGACTGCCACGCCACTTAATCATCTCTTTCTTATCTGCTTGACACGCCCATGGACGGGTGTCATGTTGAGGTAATCTGCTATCCAAATGGCTGCCACGTGCTTAGTAGAAGCCACTTAATCACCTTGAGGGCTCAATGCCGCTTCGATAGGTGACTTGTGTCGCAATGCGGTGGAGCGGTGGAGTGGTGAAGTCTTGGCGGGGAGACTTGCCTTTGGCGGCCCCAGCAAGCCTGTTGGGGAAATTTTGGGACTTGCCTTTGGGGCGGCCTCTACCTGACCGTGCTCGCTTGCCCTGCAAGGGAGGCTTTCCCAAAGTGATATCTTGTTCCTTTGGTCTATCTTGGTCTTCTTGATCCACCCTTTGATCTCTCAAAGAGCTGCTTCTCTAGCTTGGTCTTGTCTTGGATACTTGATGAAGTTGTGCCCCCTCCATCGTGCATGTGTACAGTCCGGGCAACATACGTGAAGGTTTGTTATACCAACATGGTGACCACCCCAAATTTGTCTAGCACAACACTTGTGGTGATCTGAGAAGAATCCGTCAGTGCCTGAGGAAGGCCCAATGGCCCGAGCAGGGCTGGGAAGCTCCCCGAGCCCTTGCACCCGAGAGGATGGCACCCCTGGGCGCTCCGCCCCTTTGTCGCCCGACGAGGCCCCTGGGCCCCACGCACCCCGGTAGGGTAGGTCGCCGCCGACGTCCCGCGCCTCGTCGGGAACCCTGTGTACTTTGTCCGCACGGTGCTCATGGGTGCGCGTGCGCTACCCTATGCAACAGAAGCTCCTCCTCCCGCTCCTTGTTGCTTCAAGGAAGTTGTGCCATTATTTCCAAGGCCACCCCATCAAGGTAGTGTCTGCATACCCCCAAGAGAGGGTGCGGCACAACCTGCATGCTGCCGAAAGATTTTCCGAGTGGAACATCGAGTGCATGCCTTCCAGCTAGAATTTAGTATGACTAGTGTAATCAAGGGGGCGGCGTGCTACCTCTTTTAGCACTGCGTTGGTTTTCCCCAAGGGAAGGGATGATTCAGCAAAGTAGCGTAAGTATTTCCCTCAGTTTTTGAGAACCAAGGTATCAATCCAGTAGAAGGCTATGCGCGAGTCCCTCGCACCTCCACAAAACAAATAAATCCTCGCAACCAACGCAAATAGGGGTTGTCAATCCCTATAGGGCCACTTACGAGAGTGAGATCTGATAGATATGATAAGATAATATTTTTGGTATTTTTATGATAAAGATGCAAAGTAAAATAAAGGCAAAGTAAATATCTAAGTAGTAGGATATTGATTTGATAAAGATAGACCCGGTGGTCATAGGTTTCACTACTGGCTTCTCTCGAGAGCATAAGTATTCTACGGTGGGTGAACAAATTACTGTTGAGCAATTGACAGAATTGAGCATAGTTATGAGAATATCTACGTATGATCATGTATATAGGCATCACGTCCGAGACAAGTAGACCAACTCCTGCCTGCATCTACTACTATTACTCCAGTCATCGACCGCTATCCAGCATGCATCTAGAGTATTAAGTTAAAAATAGAGTAACGCCTTAAGCAATATGACATGATGTAGAGGGATAGACTCATGCAATATGAAGAAAACCCCATCTTGTTATCCTTGATGGCAACAATACAATATGTGCCTTGCTGCCCTTACTGTCACCAGGAAAGGACACCGCAAGATTGAACCCAAAGCTAAGCACTTCTCCCATTGCAACAAAGATCAATCTAGTAGGCCAAACCAAACTGATAATTCGAAGAGACTTGCAAAGATAACCAATCATACATAAAAGAATTTAGAGAAGACTCAAATATTATTCATAGATAGACTTGATCATAAACCCATAATTCATTGATCTCAACAAACACATCGCAAAAAGAAGATTACATCGAATAGATCTCCACAAGAGAGGGGGAACATTGTATTGAGATCCAAAAAGAGATAAGAAGCCATCTAGCTACTAACTATGGACCCGTAGGTCTGAGGTAAACTACTCACACTTCATCGGAGAGGCTATGGTGTTGATGAAGAAGCCCTCCATGATCGATGCCCCCTCCGGCAGAGCTCCGGAACAGGCCCCAAGATGGGATCTCATGGATACAGAAAGTTGCGGTGGTGGAATTAGGTTTTTGGCTCCGTATCTGATCATTTGGGGGTACGTGGGTATATATAGGAGGAAGAAGTATGTCGGTGGAGCAACAGGGGGCCCACGAGGTTGGAGGGCGCGCCTAGGGGGGGTAGGCGCACCCCCCTACCTCGTGGCCTCCTGTTACGTGTCTTGACGTATGGTCCAAGTCTCTTGAGTTGTATTCGATGAGAATATCATGTTCCCGAAGGTTTCATTCCTTTTGGACTCTGTTTGATATTCCTTTTCTTCAAAACCCTAAAACAGGCAAAAAACAACAATTCTAGGCTAGGCCTCCGGTTAATAGGTTAGTCCCAAAAATAATATAAAAGTGGATAATAAATCCCAATAATGTCCAAAACAGTAGATAATATAGCATGGAGCAATCAAAAATTATAGATACGTTGGAGACGTATCAAGCATCCCCAAGCTTAATTCCTACTCGTCCTCGAGTAGGTAAATGATAAAAAGAGAATTTTTGATGCGGAGTGCTACTTGGCATAATTTTAATGAAATTCTTCTTAATTGTGGTATGAATATTCAGATCCGAAAGATTCAAGACAAAAGTTCATATTGACATAGAAAATAATAATACTTCGAGCATACTAACAAAGCAATTATGTCTTCTCAAAATAACATGGCTAAAGAAAGTTATCCCTACACAATCATATTGTCTGGCTATGCTCTATCTTCACCACACAAAATATTTAAATCATGCACAACCCCGATGACAAGGCAAGCAATTGTTTCATACTTTTGACATTCTCAAAACTTCTTCAATCTTCACGCAATACATGAGCGTGAGCCATGGATATAGCACTATAGGTGGAATAGAGTGGTGGTTGTGGTGAAGACAAAACGGGAGAAGATAGTCTCACATCAACTAGGCGTATCAACGGGCTATGGAGATGCCCATCAATAGATATCAATGTGAGTGAGTAGGGATTGCCATGCAACGGATGCACTAGAGCTATAAGTATATGGAATCTCAAAAAGAAACTAAGTGGGTGTGCATCCAACTTGCTTGCTCATGAAGACCTAGGGAAATTTGAGGAAGCCCATCATTGGAATAAACAAGCCAAGTTCTATAATGAAAGATTCCCACTAGTATATGAAAGTGATAACATGAGAGACTCTCTTCTATGAAGATCATGGTTCTACTTTGAAGCACAAGTGTGGTAAAAGGATAGTAACATTGTCCCTTCTCTCTTTTTCTCACATTTTTTTATTTTTTAATTTTATTTTTTTCTTTTGGACCTTTTCTATTTTTTATGGCCTCTTTTCTTTCTTTTTTTTTTCGTCCGGAGTCTCATCCCGACTTGTGGGGGAATCATAGTCTCCATCATTCTTTCCTCACTGGGACAATGCTCTAATAATGATGATCATCACACTTTTATTTTTCTTACAACTCGATACGTATAACAAAATATGACTCTATGTGAATGCCTCCGGCGGTGTACCGGGATATGCAATGATGCGTGAGTGATATGTATGAAAGAATTATGAATGGTGGCTTTGCCACAAATACAATGTCAACTACATGATCATGCTAAGCAATATGACAATGATGGAGTGTGTCATAATAAATGGAACGGTGGTAAGTTGCATGGCAATATATCTCGGAATGGCTATGGAAATGCCATAATAGGTAGGTATGGTGTCTGTTTTGAGGAAGGTATATGGTGGGTGTATGATACCGGCGAAAAGGTGCGCGGTATTAGAGAGGCTAGCAAAGGTGGAAGGGTGAGAGTGCGTATATTCCATGGACTCAACATTTGTCATAAAGAACTCATATACTTATTGCAAAAATCTACAAGTTATCAAAGAAAAGTATTACGCGCATGCTCCTAGGGGGATAGATTGGTAAGAAAAGACCATCGCTCGTCCCCGACCGCCACTCATAAGGAAGACAATCAAAAAATAAATCATGCTCCAACTTCATCACATAACGGTTCACCATACGTGCATGCTACGGGAATCACAAGCTTCAACACAAGTATTTCTCAAATTCACAACTACTCAACTAGCATGATTTTAATATCACCATCTCCATATCTCAAAACAATTATCAAGTATCAAACTTATCATAGTATTCAACACACTCATAAGAGAGTTTTATTATTAATCTTGCATACCAAGAATATTAGGATTTTAAGCAAATTACCATGCTATTAAGACTCTCAAAATAATCTAAGTGAAGCATGAGAGATCAATAGTTTCTATAAAATAAATCCACCACCGTGCTTTAAAAGATATAAGTGAAGCACTAGAGCAAAATTATATAACTCAAAAGATACAAGCGACGCACATAGAGTATTCTAAAAAATTCCAAATCATATATGGATCTCTCAAAAGGTGTGTACAGAAAGGATGATTGTGGTAAACTAACAAGCAAAGACTCAAATCATACAAGACGCTCCAAGCAAAACACATATCATGTGGTAAATAAAAATATAGCTCCAAGTAAAGTTACCGATAGAAGTAGACGAAAGAGGGGATGCCTTCCGGGGCATCCCCAAGCTTTGGATTTTAGGTGTCCCTAGATTATCTTGGGGGTTACATGGGCATCCCCAAGCTTAGACTCTTGCCACTCCTTGTTCCATAATTCATCAAATCTTTACCCAAAACTTGAAAACTTCACAACACAAAACTTAAAGTAGAAAACCTCGTGACCACCGTTAGCGAAAGAAAACAAAAGACCACTTCAAGGTACTGTGATGAACTCATTATTTATTTATATGGGTGTTATACCTACTGTATTCCAACTTCTATATGGTTTAAAAACTATTTTACTAGCCATGGATTCATCAAAATAAGCAAACAACACACGAAAAACAGAATCTGTCAAAAACAGAACAGTCTGTAGTAATCTGAAGCTAGCGCAAGATATGGAACCCCAAAAATTCTAAAATAAATTGCTGGACTTGAAGAATTTATCTATTAATCATCTGAAAAAAGAATTAACTAAATAGAGCTTTTCAAATAAAAATGACAGCAGTTCTCGTGAGCGCTAAAGTTTCTGTTTTTTACAGCAAGTTCAACAAGACTTTCCCCAAGTCTTCCCAACGGTTCTACTTGGCACAAACACTAATTAAACACAAAAAACACAACCAAAACAGAGGCTAGATAAATTATTTATTACTAAACAGGAGCAAAAATCAAGGAATAAAAATAAAATTGGGTTGCCTCCCAACAAGCGCTATCGTTTAACGCCCCTAGCTAGGCATAACAAGCAAGAATAGATCTAGGTATTGCCATAATAGTAAGATAGATTATTAAAACTCATTTCATATTCTCTACGTTCAGCAGAAAGTTTTCTTTGAGGCAAGAAAAAGTAATCAAAAGGGCTAAATTTATTGGGACAAAAGTCCCCAAGATCAACTTTGGGAGGTATAGGTTCCTCCTTCGGTCCTTCATATTGCACAACCAATTCATCATTATAAGCATTCTTTTGATAGAACTTTGTGAGCCTATATTCAAGAGAGTATCCCAATTCATTATTTCGACTAGCCAAATCATCATTAAGTTCAGAAACTCTATCAACTAAACATTGGTAGGCACCCTTTTTCTAAGATTTTCATTGAAAGCAACATAGTCTAGAGATTGAAAACACATTATTTCTTCTTGATCAAAGAGGATGGCCTCTATGGGAGGACGACAAGCGTCCACCCTATAATGCGCAAAGATTTCTTTGGCCACTTTTATTATGAATCGAAACTCATCAGCCAAAAAGATAGTAACGGGACGCTTATCAAAAGAATGCTCTATATTAGAAAATTCTAGGAAAATCCTTTGTATGGAAGGATGCATGTGCATGAATTGCCTTTCAAGTTCAACTATAAGCATGGCAATAGCGTCTGCAAGACTACTAGTTCTATGAAGGATAGAACTACCCATAGAGGGTAAAGCACCGGCACAAGTAAAGAAATCTTGAATAACTCCTTTTACAACAATATTACCACTACCAACACGGAATCTTTTTATATGTGAGATAGTGGGTTCTTTAGTAGGAGCATCAAAATTATTATCGACAATAGTATCCCCAATTTCAGACATAGAGGCAGAAGGTAAAGAACTAGCCATAATGACAAGCAAACAAACTAACGCACAAGCAAACAAAAAGCAAGCGGACAAAAGGAGGCATATAGAGAGGGAGGATAGAGAGAGAGAGAGGGCAAATAAAACAGCAAGGGTGAAGTAGGGAGAGGAAAACGGGAGGCAAATGGGAAATAATGTAATGCGGGAGATAAGGGTATGTGATGGCTACTTGGTATGTTGACTTTTGCGTAGACCTCCCCGGCAATGGCGCCAGAAATCCTTCTTGCTACCACTTTTACCACTGCGTTGGTTTTCCCCGCAGAGGAAGGGATGATGCAGCAAAGTAGCGTAAGTATTTCCCTCAGTTTTTGAGAACCAAGGTATCAATCCAGTAGGAGGCTATGGGCGAGTCCCTCGCACCTGCACAAAACAAATAAATCCTCGCAACCAACGCAAATAGGGGTTATCAATCCCTATAGGGCCACTTACGAGAGTGAGATCTGATAGATATCATACGATAATATTTTTGGTATTTTTATGATAAAGATGCAAAGTAAAATAAAGGAAAAGTAAATAGCAAAGTAAATAACTAAGTAGTAGGAGATTGATATGATAAAGATAGACCCGGGGCCATAGGTTTCACTAGTGGCTTCTCTCGAGAGCATAAGTGTCGGCGTTCTGGGAACGGGGGTCCCCAGACTTGCCTGCCTGCGGCCTGCGGCGTGGCTCAAAAGGGGGCCCAGCACGGCCCATCTTCACCAACACAAACCCAAGACCCTCGCGAGGGGCCAAGCCTCGCGGGGCGGACGACGCGAAGCCTCTTTGGGCACAGCCTTGTCAGGCTGGCTCACGAGGAGGCGGAGAGATCAAGGCGGGGTACCTCACGAGGTGCCCATGACGCAAGCCATGACAACTCAAGGCGCCAGGCGGGTGCCAGCCCGCGCAACGTCCTCCTTTCCTCTTTGGTGCAAAGGGGGCAAGCGCAGCCGCGGAGTACTGAGGCATCAGGCAAAGGTTGCCATTTCGGTGCAACGAGACCAAGACCAGGAGGACTACGAGATGGAGGTCACCGTGGAGCCCAAGACGGCATCATCACCAGAGCTTTGCGCAGGCGAAGACTACTTTTGTGAGGATAGCTGATACTTGCTGTCCCCTTTCAAATTAGCCCACCATTGTTGGCTCCCTTCTCGCTCAATATTTGGGAAGAGGACCAGGGCCTCTATAAATAGGACCAGCCACCCACACAGCAAAGGGGGTCGGTCAGGGCAGAGAGAGAGAGAGAGAGAGAGAGAGAGAGAAAGGTGGCTGAACTTCTCCCAGCAGTTCATCGCCTCAGCCAAGAACAGACCCTCGCGAGGCTGTTCTTCCTTGTATTGTTCATCATCATCAGCCCAAGAGGCAATCCACAAACCACACACTAGAGTAGGGTATTACACCACAACGGTGGCCCGAACTAGTATAAACCCTGTGTCTCTTGTGTCGTTCTTTCCTTAATTTAAATCTTAGCATGGCGGAGGGGTGCAGGTAGGTAGGAGGCGAAATCTCCGCACGCACCCCAGTGTTCGAACCTCAAGGGTCTGCCGGAACCCGAAATCCGACATTTGGCGCGCCAGGTAGGGGTGCGCAGGAATTCGTCTTCCTTTACCCCGTCTCCTCCGACCATCGCGCTCATGTGTGACGCTCGTCGGGCCCGCACGGAGCGCCGGGCCGCCCTCGCTTCCCGCATCGCCTAGACGGCCCCTGTCGGCGGGCGTCCTCGCCGTTCCCCGTCACCTGCCGTCAACGCCGCCACCGGCCCGGCGGGGGACGAGCAGCAAGCATCGCCTCAGCATCCATCCGTGCGCCAAGACGGCCGCACCGCAACTCCCTCGCTCGCCCCAGCTGGTTCTTCGTCCCGCGCACTCTGCGCGCCCATGGGGCCCCGCAACCTCTCCCCCGCCTATCGCGCTGCACCGACAGTCCCAGTCATCGCGGCCCTCTTGGGCGGCTCGCAGGCGCCGCCTACAAGTTACCACGTCAAACCGTTCATCCACCGGGTCAGTGCCGCTTCCACGCGGCAGGGGGCTCCCCTGGATCGGGCGGCGCCCGAGACCGGCCTGAGCTTCAGCTCGGAGGACCACGCCTCCAACTCGGCCTGCTCGGGTGCACTCCCCATGCTGTGCACCCCCACCATTTGCCAGGTGGCCGTCACCAGAACTCTCATCGATGGCGGGGCAGGCCTCAGCGTGCTCTCAGTCGAGGCCTTCAACCTCCTTTGCATACCCCTGGAACGGCTGCAGCCCAGCCGGCCCTTCTCAGGCGTTGGGGGCAGGTCGTCCGGCTCCTTGGGACAGATCCGGCTCCCAGTGACCTTCGGCACCTATGACAACTTCCACACGGAGCTGGTCGACTTCGACATCGCCCCCATCGGCCTCCCCTACAACGCCATCCTCGGCTACCCGGCGCTGGCCCAGTTCATGGCCGCGACGCACCCGGCGTACAACCTCATGAAGATGCCCGGGAGCAGCGGTGTCCTCACCGTGCACGGGGACACTGGGGACGCTCTGCGGGTGCTCAAGCTCGTCTTCAAGACAGCGGCGTCGGCACAGACCGCCGCCTTGGAGGCCCCCGAGCCCAAGGGGGCTGCGCCCACCAAGAAGAAACAGTTGTTCACTCAAGACAAGAGAGAGACCAAGCAGATACCCGTCGATGAGGACGGATCCACCAACGCCACTTTCACCATCTCAAACCCGAGTAGGAGGAGGCCCTGGTAAGGTTCCTGCGCGCAAACAAGAAGGTATTCACTTGGGAGCCAGACCAGTTGGCAGGGATCCCCAGGAGTGTAATCGAGCATCACCTCAACGTATGCCCCAATGTGCGCCCTATGAAGCAGAAGGCCAGGTGGCAGTCCATAGAAAAGCAGGCCTTCATCATCCAAGACACCCGCAAATTAGAGGCCACTGGGGTCATTCGCGAGGTCCGATACCCAGATTGGTTGGCCAACCCTGTCGTTGTGCCAAAGAAGGGAGGGAAGGAACGCATGTGTGTCGACTTCACCAACCTCAACAAAGCGTGCCCGCAAGATCCGTTCCCGCTCCCCCGCATCGACCAGATTGTGGACTCCACTGCAGAATGCGACCTGCTATGCTTCCTGGATGCCTTCTCTGGGTATCACCAGATCAAGATGGCAGTTGAAGACGTCGAGAAGACAGCCTTCCTAACCCCGTGTGGGGTGTACTGCTACACCTGCATGCCATTCGGGCTGCGTAACGTAGGGGCAACCTTTCAGCGGCTGATGCATATCACCTTGGGCCCGCAGCTCAGGAAGAATGTTGAAGCTTACGTCGATGACATCGTGGTAAAATCTCGGGAGGCCAGGACCTTGATACAAGACCTGGAGGAAACCTTCGCGAGCCTCAACGCAGTGAACCTACGGCTCAACCCAGAGAAATGTGTGTTCGGAGTCCCCTCGGGCAAGCTCTTGGGTTTCCTCGTGTCTCACCGAGGCATCGAGGCTAACCCGAAGAAGGTCAAGGCAGTGGAAGACATGATCCCGCCAAAGACCCTCAGAGAAATGCAGAAGCTCATGGGGCGCGTGACCGCGCTAGGGCGCTTCATCTCCAAGTTGGGGGAGCGAGCGCTACCCTTCTTCCAGCTAATGAAGAAAAAGGGGCCCTTCAAGTGGACTGAAGAGCGCTACCCTTCTTCCGGTTATGGTGGCTCCGCGCCCTCAAGAGCCCCTGGTGCTTTACCTCGCCGCCACTCCTACTCCGCCAGTGCAGCACTGGTGGCAGTCAGAGAGGAGCGTCGAATCAAAACCGCGGCAGCAGCCCGGGACAAGGCGGAGCTGGTACGAGGAAGGCCCACAGAAGCCGCCATGACAGCTGATGAGGACCAGCCGCCGCAGAGGGGCGCACCAGAGGCAGGAGAGGCCCCTCTCCCAGATGGCCAGTCTCAGGAGGCTCTCATTATCTCGAGAGGCATCGTGGTCTCCAAAGGGAGCCGCCAGCACTGACGCACCCCACCTCGTTGAGCACCCAGTGTACTTCGTCAGCACAGTGTTGCGGGATGCAAGGGTGCGGTACCCTATGCCCCAGAAACTCCTCCTCGCGCTACTGGTGGCCTCGCGCAAGCTGCGGCACTATTTTCAGGGTCACCCCATCAAGGTCATCTCGTCATATCCCCTGGAGATGGTGCTCAGGAGCCCCAATTCAGCTGGGAGAGTCGCTGAGTGGAACATAGAGCTACAAGCGTTTCAGCTCGAATTCAGCATGACCAGAGTCATCAAGGGATCAGCGTTAGCGGATTTTGTGGTAGAATGGACGGAGGCGCCAGGCCTCAAGGCCGACGAGGATTGGTCCCTGTCCCCGGGAAGCAAGGCGCCAGAAGGCTGGGTCATGTACTTTGATGGGGCGTTCTCCAGACACGGCGCAGGTGCTGGGGCGGTGCTTATATCGCCCACCTAGGACAAACTCTATTACGCCGTGCAGCTTTGTTTCCAGCAAGGCGAAAAGGTCTCCAACAACATAGCGGAGTATGAAGGTTTAATAGCGGGCTTGAAGGCCGCAGCTACCCTGGGGGTGAAACGCCTCACCATCAAGGGCGATTCGCAGCTCCTTGTCAATTTCTCCAACAAGGTGCATGAGCCGAAGGATGAGCACATGGAGGCCTACCTTGCAGAGGTCCGCAGGATGGAGAAGCAGTTCTGGGGGTTGGAGTTGCAGCATGTGCCCCGTGGCACCAATCAAGAGGCCGATGACATCGCCAAACGCGCGTCCAGGCGGCTACCTCAGGAGCCTGGCGTTTTCGATGAACGGCTCTTCAAGCCTTCGGCCTTGCCGTCACTATCAAATACGGCTCAGCCCCGGGAGGAGGTCCCCCAGCCACCTGCCTCCGGAGCTCCGGCCTGTGGCCCAGCCTCAGGAGCACGCCTGCTCCTGACGATGGAACCTCAGGAGGGATGTTGGATCACGGAGCTCCAGAGCTACTTGATGCAAGGGACCCTGCCGGAGAAGGAGGAGGAAGCAGAGCGAGTGGCACGCCAGGCCACGGCATACTGCATCAGAGATGGAGAGCTCTACCGGAAGCGACCAAACAATGTATCCCTGCGCTGCATCTCCAGGGAGCAAGGGAAGGAAATACTAGAAGATATACACGGCGGGGACTACGGACATCATTCATCGTCACGGACCCTCGTCGGCAAGGCATTCCGCAGTGGGTTTTATTGGCCCACCGCGCTCAATGACGCCGTTGAACTAGTGAAAGCTTGTGAGGCCTGCCAGTTCCACGCCAAGCAGATCCATCAGCCGGCAGGGGGCTTGCAGACTATCCCCCTTTCGTGGCCATTCGCAGTCTGGGGGCTCGACATCTTGGGTCCGTTTCCTCGGGCGCCAGGGGGCTACCGCTACCTTTACGTTGTTGTAGACAAGTTCACCAAGTGGGCTGAAGTGGAGGCTATCCGCACCATTCCTGCGGGTTCCGCGGTGAAGTTCATCAAGGGCATCATGAGCCGGTTTGGGGTGCCGAATCGCATCATCACGGACAATGGTTCACAGTTCACTAGTAACCTCTTCAAAATATACTGTGCTAACCTTGGAACGCAGATATGCTACGCTTCGGTGGCGCACCCCCGAAGCAACGGCTAGGCCAAGCGAGCCAATGCGGAGGTCCTGAGGGGCCTCAAGACCAGGACGTTCAAGAAGAAGCTGGAGGCCTGTGGCAGAGGTTGGTACGACGAGCTTCAGTCCGTGTTGTGGTCCATCCGCACAACCGCGACCAAGCCAACTGGGGAGACCCCGTTCTTCCTGGTCTACGGAGCCGAAGCGGTCATCCCTCACGAGGTCAGACGTCGCTCCGCGCGGGTCCTGGCATTCAACAAGGCACAATAGGACGCCATGCGGGGGATGGACCTCGTGCTGGTGGAGGAACGTCGCCGAGAAGCCGCGCTACGAGCGGCGAGGTACCAACAAGCACTGCGGTGATATCACTACCGCAACGTCCGCCCCAGGACACTCGAGGTAGGAGACCTCGTGATCAGGCGGGTCCTCTCCAGGGAGGGGCTGCACAAGCTCTCTCCCATGTGCGAGGGCCCGTTCAAGGTTGTTCATGTTTCCAGGCCCGGCTCAGCGCGCTTGGAGACTCAGGAGGGAGTACCGGTCCAGAACGCATGGAACATCCAACACCTCCGGAGGTTCTACCCCTAAAAAGGCCCCAAGCCTGTGAAGCAAGGCGAATGCCTGTGAAGCTATCGCGTTTCGGAAAAGGCCCGGAGCCTGTGAAGCAAGGCGAACGCCTGTGAAGCTCGCCGCCCGTGACACTCTCACGTAATAATGAGTTGGCGCTGTACATGCCCCGGAGTCTCAGGAGCGCCGGCCTCAGGCCCTGGGGCTCCCTCCCACGCCCAGTGGCAGCACTTAGCTCCACGCTGGTGAGAAGACGTCGAAGACTAGACTAGGTGCCAGACGTGGCTTTTCATTTGCTTTCCGCAGTTGGCTTGTTCTTCTCCATTTGAAGTTTTATTGAAGTTGTTGCTGTCTTTGGCTCACGGTTCTTCGGCTTTTCACGCTCCTACCTCGATTTCTCTTGTGCAAGGCCTCGCGAGGGGGAGAGCCGAGCGCCCTCGCGAGTGTTCCTATCCTAGTCACTCAAAGGGTTCGCGCCCTGGGCCCCTTGCAGGAGCACCCCTCCAGTCCGTGCTCCTCGGGCACCGCGACACAAACACAGGGCCTGGGTCGATCGCCCCCACGGCTGGGGCCGGGAACCATCCACGCGCGGGCACATAGTCAGAAGGTACGATGAAGAAAGCAAAACGATAATTAACATCAATAACCCATACATGCCCCCGCGGGGCACCACACCGCTGTCCTTCTCTATGCAGGAAAAGGGAAGAGAAAAAAACAAATCTGGTGCGGCTCGCCTCGCACCGGCCCGCAGGGAAGCCCAAGCTGCCTCCGGAGCTCAGGCGGACTCCCTCTCGCGCTTCACTAGGGTGCGACGGTGGGCGGACGCACCACCGCCCCCAAGCAGATACGACGGCGTGGGGGCTGGCTGCGGCCACCACTAGGAGAGTCGCCGCCTGAAGAGGAACCGGAGAAGCTTGAGGAACCCTGAGCGCCGCCAGCCCCGCGAGCGCCGTCCTCTCCATCATCGCTGGAGCCGGGTTCCCAGCCACGGTCGTCGCCCTCGGGGCAACACCCGGCGCGGCGACCATCTTCCCCAAACACCCTCACGTAGAGGGTGGCATCGCCGTCGAACTTAAGTATAGGGTGCACCGACGGCCCAAGCCACGCTCGCGGGCAAACGTCTACCAACCGCGGGCCAGGGCCAGGCTCCCGGCTCCGGAGACCTCCAGTGAAACCCATGACGCCCGGCTGTAGCAGCCGTCGGCCTGAAGCCAGAGACCGCGCGGGGCGCCGGCCGGGAGCTCACCGAGGAGGAAGCGAGGAAGTGGGAGCCAGGTGCTAGTCGGCCCTGCCGACCACACGACGAACTCCAGCAGCACCTCTGCAGCGCGAAAGCGCGGCATAGGGGGACGCGCAGCCGGAGCGCACCCCCTGGCCGCAGCAATCCGCCCGCCACCGCGCTGGAAAGTGTCTCCGCGGCTGCGGGGAGCTGCCGTGGTGGACACAGGATGTTTGCGGGGGCGCCCTCGGCCGCGCTTGGGCAGGGGAGAGGCATGCTCTGCTTGGCAAGCCTTCCCCTTCTCCGCGACCGAGAACCTCCTCGACGGGGCCATGAAGAAGAAGGAGAAGCAAGGGGAGATGAACCAGAAGGGCGCACGCCGTCCCGTACTTATAGCCGGCGGAGGCCAACGGCCGATCTCCACGATCGCAGGTAATCATGACCCGTTTTGCATGCAGGGACTTGTCCAGTCAGTGCAGGTGCCGAGGCACCATGGGAAGTGGAGACGCCCATGTCCAATCAACCGCCACGCGGCGCCCAAGGCCGCAGGCTGTTAGGGCCCGCAGCGCTTCGCTCTTGCCCTTCCGCCTCCCTGCACGGCCAAGTCCGGGCGCGCCTTGGGCCCGGGGGCTATTGTCGGCGTTCTGGGAACGGGGGTCCCCAGACTTGCCTGCCTGCGGCCTGCGGCATGGCTCAAAAGGGGGCCCAGCACGACCCATCTTCACCAACACAAACCCAAGAGCCTCACGAGGGGCCAAGCCTCGCGGGGCGGACGATGCGACGCCTCCTCAGGCACGGCCGCGTCAGGCTGGCTCACGAGGAGGCGGAGAGATCAAGGCAGGGTACCTCACGAGGTGCCCAGGACGCAAGCCATGACAACTCAGGGCGCCAGGCGGGTGCCAGCCCGCGCAACGTCCTCCTTTCCTCTTTGGTGCAAAGGGGGCAAGTGCAGCCGCGGAGTACCGAGGCATCAGGCAAAGGTTTCCATTTCGGTGCAACGAGACCAAGACCAGGAGGACTACGAGACGGAGGTCACCGTGGAGCCCAAGACGGCGTCATCACCAGAGCTTTGCGCAGGCGAAGACTACTTTTGTCAGGATAGCTGATACTTGCTGCCCCCCTTCAAATTAGCCCGCCATTGTTGGCTCCCTTCCTGCTCAATATTTGGGAAGAGGACCAGGGCCTCTATAAATAGGACCAGCCACCCACACAGCAAAGGGGGTCGGTCAGGGCAGAGAGAGAGAGAGAAAGGTGGCTGAACTCCTCCCAGCAGTTCATCGCCTCAGCAAAGAACAGACCCTCGCGAGGTTGTTCTTCCTTGTATTGTTCATCATCATCAGCCCAAGAGGCAAGCCACACACCACACACTGGAGTAGGGTATTACACCACAACGGTGACCCGAACCAGTATAAACCCTGTGTCTCTTGTGTTGTTCTTTCCTTAGTTTAGATCTTAGCATGGCGGAGGGGTGCAGGTAGGTAGGAGGCGAAATCTCCGCGCGCACCCCAGTGTTCGAACCTCAAGGGTCTGCCGGAACACGAAATCCGACAATAAGTATTCTACGGTGGGTGAACAAATTACTGTTGAGCAATTGACAGAATTGAGCATAGTTATGAGAATATCTAGGTATGATCAAGTATATAGGCATCACGTCCGAGACAAGTAGACCGACAACTGCCTGCATCTACTACTATTACTCCACTCATCGACCGCTATCCAGCATGCATCTAGAGTATTAAGTTAAAAATAGAGTAACGCCTTAAGCAAGATGACATGATGGAGAGGGATAGACTGATGCAATATGAAGAAAACCCCATCTTGTTATCCTCGATGGCAACAATACAATACGTGCCTTGCTGCCCTTACTGTTACCGGGAAAGGACACCGCAAGATTGAACCTAGAGCTAAGCACTTCTCCCATTGGAAGAAAGATCAATCTAGTAGGCCAAACCAAACTGATAATTCGAAGAGACTTGCAAAGACAAAAATCATACATAAAAGAATTTAGAGAAGATTCAAATATTATTCATAGATAGACTTGATCATAAACACACAATTCATCGGTCTCAACAAACACACCGCAAAAAGAAGATTACATTGAATAGATCTCCACAAGAGAGGGGGAGAACATTGTATTGAGATCCAAAAAGAGAGAAGAAGCCATCTAGCTACTAACTATGGACCCGTTGGTCTGAGGTAAACTACTCACACTTCATCGGAGAGGCTATGGTGTTGATGAAGAAGCCCTCCGTGATCGATGCCCCCTCCGGCGGAGCTCCGGAACAGGCCCCATGATGGGATCTCATGGATACAGAAAGTTGCGGTGGTGGAATTAGGTTTTTGGCTCCGTATCTGATCGTTTGGGGGTACGTGGGTATATACAGGAGGAACAAGTACGTCAGTGGAGCAACAAGGGCCCACGAGGGTGGAGGGCGTGCCTGGGGGGGTAGGCGCGCCCCCCTACCTCGTGGCCTCCTGTTATGTGTCTTGACGTAGGGTCCAAGTCTCCTGAGTTGTATTCGATGAGAAAATCACGTTCCCGAATGTTTCATTCCGTTTGGACTCCGTTTGATATTCCTTTTCTTCGAAACCCTAAAACAGGCAAAAACAGCAATTCTGGGCTGGGCCTCCGGTTAATAGGTTAGTCCCAAAAATAATATAAAAGTGGATAATAAAGCCCAATAATGTCCAAAACAGTAGATAATATAGCATGGAGCAATCAAAAATTATAGATATGTTGGAGACGTATCACGGCGCTTGGCGACTTCGTGCCGAAATGGACAGACGCATACGACCAGGAGCTACGCGAGGACCGGTCCCTGGCGACGGGCGACGAGGCGCCTGACGGCTGGTCATGAGCTTCGATGGAGCCTTCACGTAGTGGGGTGTAGGAGCTGGGGTCATGCTCATTTCCCGGACCAATGACAAACTCTAGTACGCCGTCCGACTTTGCTTCCAGCATGGCGAGAAGGTCTCCAACAACATCACGTAGTATGAGGGCTTGATCGCTGGGCATAAAGCTACGGCCGCCCAAGGGGTCAAGCGCCTCACCATCAAGGGCAATCCCCACCTCCTCGTCAACTTCTCCAAAAAGGAGTGCAAGCTGAAGGACGAGCACATGGTAGCATACCTGGAGGAGGTACGTAAAATTGAAAAGCAATTCTTGGGCTTGGAGTTGCAGCATGTCTCGCGAGGCACGAACAAGGAAGTGTACGACATTGCCAAGCGGGCATCGCATCGCGAACCCCAAAACCCTGGCGTCTTTGAAGAAAGACTCTTCAGGCCGTCAGCCGCACCCCAGACGGCAGGGACGATGCTACCTCGGGAGGAGGTGCCGCCCGCGCTGCTCACGGGTGACCCGCCCTGCGACCCAACCTCAGGAGTGTGCCTGCTTCTGGCATTGACGCCTTAGGAGCACAGTTGGACAAAGGAGTTCGAGGCATACCTACTCCATGGCACCCTTCCGGAAAAGGAGGACGACATGGAGCGCGTAGCCCACCAAGCCACCACTTACTACTTGCAGGATGGCAAGCCGTATTGCAGGCGTCCTAACGACATCTCGCTAACATGCATTTCAGAAGATCAAGGGCACAAAATGCTGGCCGATATCCATGGGGGAGACTGCGAGCACTACTCTTCGCCGCACACCCTCGTGGGCAAGGTGTTTTGCAGCGGGTTCTACTAGGCCACGCCACTTCACGATGCCACCGAGTTGGTTCGGTCTTGTGAGGCCTGCCAGGTCCATGCCAAGCAGATTCACCAGCCAGCGCAGGCACTCCAGATGATCCCACCCTCATGGCCCTTTGTGGTCTGGGGGCTAGACATACTGGGGCCATTCCCTCGGGCGTGGCGGCTATCGCTACCTCTGTCGGATTCGGGGTTCCACAGACCCTTCTTAGGTTCGAACACTGGGGTGCATGTGAATAACTCCCTCTTCCCAACCTGTCGGCTCAATGATTCCACAACCTAGCTCGACGAACCCGAGGGACAAAGGACACAACAGTTTATCCTGGTTCGGGCCACCTTGCGGTTTAATGCCCTACTCCAGCTTTGTGGTGGATTGCCTCGAGGGGCTGAGGATGAACTAGTACAGTCGACGAATATCCTCAGGAGGTGAGGTGTTCTTGAGCTCAATGTGCTAGTGAGGTGGTCAAGGTGGAATGGATCCTCCCCCTCTATGGTGGTGGCTAGGTCCTATATATAGCGACCTTGGTCCTCTCCCCAAATGTAAGGCTGGAAGGGATCCCACAACGGCCAAATTCAAAGGGAGACAACTAGTACAAGTCCTGACAAAAGTAGTCTTCGCCTGCAAAAGGCTCTAGTGGTGACGTTGTAGTGGGCTCCGGGATGACCTTCATCCTGTCGTCCTGGCGGTCCTGGTCTCGTTGCACCAATATGGAAACCTTTGCTTGATTCGTCGGGACTCCGTGCCTGCGCTTGCCTCCTTGGCACCAAAGGGGAAACTGGTACACTACGCCCACTGGCAACCTCCTGGCCTTGGTCGTCATGGCTCTCGTCATGTGAACCTCGTGAGGTGCACCTTGCATTGATATCTCCGCTCCTCGAGAGCCAGCCTAGTGAGGCCGTGATAACCCCAAAGTACAGGGTATCAATTGTAGCCTCTTTCGATAAGTAAGAGTGTCGAACCCAGTGAGGAGCTAAAGGTAGAACAAATATTCCCTCAAGTTCTATCGACCACCGATACAACTCTACGCATGCTTGATGTTCGCTTTACCTAGAACAAGTATGAAATTAGAAGTACTTTGTAGGTATGATAGGATAGGTTTGCAAGATAATAAAGAGCACGTAAATAAAATCTGCTGTTAAGATAAAGACACAACTAAGTTAGTTTTATTAGAGAGCTTTTGTCAACAAGAAAGTCATTTGTCCCTAGGCAATCGATAACAAGTACCGGTAATCATTCTTGTGATTTTATATGAGGGAGAGGCATGAGTTAACATACTTTCTCTACTTGGATCATATGCACTTATGATTGGAACTCTAGCAAGCATCTGCAACTACTAAACATCATTAAGGTCATGAAACCCAAACGTAGCATTAAGTATCAAGTCCTCTTTACTCCCATACGTCATAACCCACCTATCCGTGTTTAGGCTGTTGTCACCCCCAAAACACTGACAATAAGCAAACCATGAATATATTACAACACCCTATAGAGGAGGCCCCGCACGTTTGTGTGAGACGGAGGGCACCGTAGGACAGCACCACAAATAAAATATACAATCATACCAACCAAGATCATGATTAACCCACAGGACAAAACGGATCTACTCCAACATTATAGGATAACCATAGATCATTGGGAAATAATATATGCTGTTCAGCACCATGTTTAAGTAGATATTACAGCGGGGGTAAGAGGTGTTACACTGCTGCATATAGGGGGAGAAAGTTGGTGTTGACGGTAGCAAGATTGTTGATGTAGATCGCCATCCCAATCGTTGCCCCGGTGGCACATGGAGCCACCGGAAGTGAGGGGGAGAGAGAGAGAGAGCCCCCCTCCTTCTTCTTCTTCCTTGGCCTCCCCCCTAAATGGGAGGAGAGTTCCCCCTATGGTCCATGGTCTCCAAGGCACCGGAGGGGCGGAAGCCCCTCCGAGATTGGATCTCCCTCTTTGTTCTCTTCTGTTTCACTTTCCCCAGATCTGGCTGAAAACCGTTTCTTATATTCCCAAATACCCATAACTCTTATTGCGCCCGAAGTAGAGCTCCGACCAACGTACGAGGTGAGCACAACCCACCACCATGCGCCAGGGGCCTCTGGCGTGCCCTGGTGTCTTGTGGGCTGTGTGGGCCTCCCTTTGCGGTGATTCCAACTCCTAAAAATCACATATATTCCAAAATAATTCTACATAAAATTTTATTGCATTTGGACTTGATTGATATGGATACTCTCCGATACAAAAAAACATGCAGAAAACAGGAACTGGCCCTGGATCAATAGGTTAGTCCAATAAATCGTATAAAAAGTTGCCAACAATATGTGAAAGTTGTATAATATTGGCATGAAACAATCAAAAATTATGGATACGACAGATCTATCAGCATCCCCAAGCTTAATTTTTGATGTGGAATGCTACCTAATATAAACTTGATCATATGTCTAATCATGGTATGAATATTAAGACATAAGTGATTCAAAGCAATAGTCTATAATTTGACATAAAGACATCAATACTCAGGCATCCGAACAAGCAATCATGTCTTTCAAAATATCAACGCTAAAGAAAGCTATCCCTACAAAATCATATCGTCTTGTCATGTTGTGTCTTCTTAACACAAAGTATTTATCATGCACAACCCCGATGACAAGCTGAGGAATTGGTTCATACATTTTAACGCGCTTCATCTTTTTCAACCTCACGCAATACATGAGCGCAAGCCATGGATATAACACTACGGGTGGAATAGAGTATGATGATAGGGGTAAGTATAAAGAAGACAAAAAAGTAAGAAAGTCTCACATCGAAGCGGCTAACCAACAGGCTATGAAGATGCCAATCAATTGATATCAACGTGAGGAGTAGGGATTGCCATGCAACGAATGCACTAAGAGCTATAAGTGTATGAAAGCTGAATATGAAACTAAGTGGGTGTGCATCTAATCCTACAATGAAAAATTCCCACTAGTATATGAAAGTGACAACATAAGAGACTCTCCATATGAAAAACATGGTGCTACTTTGAAGCACAAGTGTGGTAAAGGATACTAACAATGCCCCTTCTCTTTGTTTATTTCTTCTTCTTTTTTTCTTATATTTATATTTTTTTCTCTCATTGTCCGGAGTCTCATCCCAACTTGTGGGGGAATCATAGTCTCCATCATCCTTTCTTCACTCGGGCACTGATCTAAACATGAATAATGATGATCATCACACTTCTATTTACTCATAACTCAAAAGAAATAAAAATTACAACTCGATACCTATGACAAAGTATAACTCTATATGAATGCCTCTGGTAATGTACCAGGATGTGCAATGATCTAGCATAACATGTATGAAAATTGATGAACGGTGGCTACGCCACAACTACTATGTCAGCTATATGATCGTGCAAAGCAATATGACAATGAATGCTCAAGTCATCAAACGGAAGCGGCGGAAGTTGCATGGCAATATATCTCAGAATGGCCATGGAAAAGCCATAATAGGTAGGTATGGTGGCTGTTTTGAGGATGATATAATAAGGCTTATGTGTGATAGAGCATATCATATCACGGGGTTTGTATGTTCCTACTAGGTTTGCACCATGTCTCGATGTGAGAAAGGCAATGCATGGTACGCTAGAGGCTAACAAATGGTGGAAAGGTAAGAGTGCGTATAATCCATGGACTCACATTAGTCATAAAGAACTCATATACTTATTGCAAAAGTTTATTACCCCTTGAAGCAAAGTACTACTAGCATGACCCTAGGGCGGTAGATTGGTAGGAAAAGACCATCCCTCGTCCCCAACCACCACTCATGCGGAAGAAAATCAATAATAAATCATGCTCCAATATCATAGCATAACGAGAGACTATACGTGCATGCTTCGGGAATCACAAACCTTATAACAATATTCTTACTAACCACAACTATTTACTAGTACCCCCCACATATTTCATCTCTATATCGCAAAACTATTGCAAGGAATCAAACATATCATATTCAGTGATCCATAAGTTTTATGTAGGATTTTATGACTAAACATGCAATTGACCAATTCCTTTTGTCTCTCTAAATAGATATAAGTGAAGCATGAGAGTTTAATTATTTCTATAAAATAACATGATCTAATAAATATAAGTGAAGCAAAAGAGCATTCTTCAAACAACGGTTTTCTATGTGAGGAGAAGAAGGCAATCCAAACTTCAAATGATATAAGTGAAGCACATGAAGCATTCTATAAAGCCATACTCAAAAGATATAAGTGAAGTGCAATGAAGATTCTATAAATCAACCATGGATTATCTCATACCAGCATGGTGCATAAAAGAAAGATGAAAAACTAAAAGCAAAAGACGCTCCAAGATTTACACATGTCACACGAACGAAACAAGATCAAAAACATACCGATACTTGTTGAAGAAAGATGGGATGCCTTCCGGGGCATCCCCAAGCTTAGACACTTGAGTCTCCTTGAATATTTACTTGGGGTGCCTTGGGAATCCCCAAGCTTGAGCTCTTGCCTCTCCTCCTTCTCATATCGAAACCTCCTCGATCTTTGATCACTTCATCCACACAAAACTCAATAGAAAGTTCGGTAAGATCCGTTAGTATAATAAAGAAATTCACTACTCTAAGTACTATTGCAAACCAATTCATATTTTGTTTTTTCATTGTAGATTCTGTAATATGACTTTTCCATGGCTTATACCACCGATAAAAATTAATAGTTTCATCAAAACAAGCAAAACAATGAACCAAAAACAGAATATGTCTTAAACAGGACAGTCTGTAGTAATATGAACATTCACCATATTTCTGGTACTCCAAAAATTCTGAAACAAATAGGAAAAATAAACATTTTGTATAGCCGTTTGACGTTCCAGTAAAAAATGTAAAATCGAGCAGTATAGCCAAAGTTTATGTTTTGCACCGCACAAACCAACAAGCAATTTAAATATACTAAAGGAAAATGTTGGCACATTATTTTTATAATACAATGGAATTGTAAAAGGGGATAATTATTTTTGTTGAAAAGTTTCTGTAATTAAGATTCACAAAGTTTCCTTGGGCATGAACAAAGTTCAGGACATGCTCCCGCTTCCATGCTGCTCGTCTATCTCACTTTCACTTTTCTTTTTGTGAAGTTTTAAGTTCCCCTCTATATTTTTTGTTTTTGAACTTTATAAAAGCACTCAAAAGAAATAAATGACTCTCTAAAACATCTGGGCTGTCTCCCTGGCAGCGCTTTCTTTAAAGCCATTAAGCTAGGCATAAAGTGCTCAAGTAATGGATCCACCCGGATCCCAAGGTATATCAAAGCCAATTTTAATTAACAATGATTTGGCATTTAGTAGTGAGAACAAAGCAACATATATCAAGTAATGATGAAGTCTAATTCTCTTCCTATGCATCAGCATGTCATACAAGAAGAATTCATGCACATCAAGTAAAGGCCAGTACATATATAGTATAAGTAGTTTCTTGCAATTTTATCGTGTTGGAAACATAGAAAGGTGGAGACGTAGTTCCTCTCTCATAATAATTACAAGTAGGAGCAGAAAGCACAAGCACATGCATATTATATTCATCAAAATCATCTTGTGCAACGGTAAAAGGCAACCCATCAATATACTCCTTAATAAGTGCAAACTTCTCCGATATAGTGTAGTTGGGAGAATTCAAAAAGTTAATAGGACTATCATGTGTGGGTGCAATTGCAACAATTTCATTCTTAACATATGGAACTATAGCAAGTTAATCTCCCTAAGTGTAATTCAAATTGGTATCTTGGCCACAAGCATAGCAAGCATCAAGTTCATCAGAAAGGGATATTTCAAATGAATCAACGGGATCATAACAATTATCATAGCATTCATCCTTCGGTAAGAACGAAGGGGCATTAAATAATGTATGAGTTGAAGAGTTAATCTCATTGGAAAGTGCGCATGGTTTCACATCCCTAGTTCTGGTATGACCTAGACTAGCCAGTCATGTGTGCATCATGTTTAAACTTATTTTAAATTTGAAATGGGGATTTGTTAAAGCCTCATAAATCATTTCTGGAAATAACCCAGATAAAAATTGCTCTAAAAAGGTCCAAGAAAATGTTCATGTTGCTCTCTAAAAATATTGGTCAGAGGTAAAATTCAAATAAAAAATCAGGAGCTTATAAATATTTATTTTGGCCATTTGGAATTTATACAGTAATTATTTGCTTTGGATATATATTCGTTATATATATAACATATGTCCAAAAATTCTGTTAATTGGTGAGGAGTTTTGGAGCAATCCAACTTGTTCCTACAAAAAATTGACAGAAGTAAATAAAATGATTTAGTGTTTAAAACTAAGTCAAAACAAATTGCAGAAAACAAAAATAGAAAGAAAGGAAGAAAACCCACCTGCACTTACCTCCCTGTGCAGCCTGGCCTGGCCCAGCGGCCCAACAGGCCGGCCCAGCCAGCTGGCCGCGCCAGTCGTCCCCTTCCTCGTGCCAGGAGGACAGGGCCACGCGCGTGGCCAAGTGCCCGGCCACCTCCTGCCTCACTGCTTCCGCACGCGTCTCTCTAGAGACGCCACGCAACCCCCCGACTCCCCTCGCTCTCAACCGTGATCATCCCCTCCCCTTTCTCTCTCTCGCTAGCACCACCGAACGAGCCGTTATCGCCGTTCGCCGTTGCCGCGCCCACCGCAACGGCATCGCCCCTTCGTTGTGCCCACGTGCTCTGCGCCGTCTTCCTTGTCTTCTCCGTCAAGCCGTGCGTCTCCTGACGCACTGTGGAGCCGCCATCGCCATCGTCTTCATCTTTGGCTGCCCGAGATCGCCGTCGCTGTTCTGCCCGCGTTGGACGTCCCCCGAGCTCGCTGATGCCTCCACCGGATCCGCTGTGAGCCCCGCCGCCGTTTCCCCTCTCCGTTTTGTCACTCGCATGTCGTAGCCGTGCTAACCACCGGACCCGAGCGGTCGCGCCGCTGTGGATCCTCACCGTTGTGGCCTGAGCCACCGCCGCTCGCGCTCGCGCATGCCATCGCTCTCAGCAGCCTCCCAGAAGGCCAAGCCACCGCTCCGCAGCTCCTGCCGTGCACTGCAGCGCTGTGCGCGCACCCGGCTGAACTCCTGCCGCCACCTCGAGCTCATTTCCGGCGAGCTCGGGCACCCCCACAACCTCCCGTTTGCTCCAAATGACACGGACGAGCTCCATCTCCTCGTCCATGGTCTCTGCCGCCCGAATGGTCACTGGAGGGCGAATCCCATGCCCCTCCACCGCGTTCGGCCTCGCCGGTAGCTAAACGTTGGCGGGTTTTGACTGGTTTGACCTCGCCGGTCCGTCTGGTGGGCCCCATTGTCAGGTGATTATCTTACTGCTAATCACCACCTAACCTAAACCCTAACACTGACCAGTGGGCCCCAGCGCGAGTAATCCTGTAATTAGGATAAGTTAAACCCCCCTATTTAAGCTGAGACACTGACGTGTGGACCCCACACGTCAGGTTTGACTTGGTCAGCCCCGTTTGACTTGCTGACGTCATGCCACTATCATGCTGACACAGTTATTCATTTTCTGGTATTAAAATAAATCAGGAAATTCCAGAAAATGATATAAACTTCAAAATTTCATAGAAATTCAACTGTAGCTCAGATTCAAATAATTCATATATGAAAAATTATCAGAAAAAAATGCAATCTATCCATTTGTACCATCTTCATGCATGACAATCCAACTTATACCTGCTGTATACGTGAAAACACATGACTGGCATTTATAAGAGCTTGGTTCAAATGGACTTCAACCAAATGAATGCTAGTTGCATTAGCTCAAACAACAACACATCTTCATGCCATGTTCATGCATCATATTGTTGCATATGCTTGTGTATTGATTGCCGACACCGCTCCTTCTCGATAGGTCCTGCTCTGGAGACCGATCCAGAGTACCTGTCAGAGGAGCAGTGCCCCCTTGTTGATCTACCAGGCAAGCAAACCCCCTTGTTCTTTCCGATACAACCCTACCCTCTAGCTCATGCTCTCTTTTATTGCATTAGGACAACAATGATTCAACTGCTACTCTATGCTGCGTTAGTTGAACCCATTCCTCTGCATGACCTGTCATTGCCATAGTAAATAGTTGAAACCCACTAGCATGTGTAGGAGTTGATTGATCCATGTTGTGTTCCTACCATGCATTGCCTGCTATCGCTTAGAGTATGTTAGGTTTGATTCATTGGGAATGAATTGGAGTACAGTGCTATGTTCTGATGTTGAGAGTTAAGTGTCTGAACACGATTTGGTAAAGGTAGCGGTGAGAGGCCATGCAGGAGTACATGGTGGGTTGTCTCATTGGGACCGTCCTTAAGAATTGAGTTCTGTGTAAGTTGTCAAATGACTAGCTACTACCACACATTGGGCTCCGGGCGCTCCAAGCTCTCTCGACTTATTAACAGACTTGGTCTCTGTCCAGGAGTTGCAATTAGTTTCTGGTGTTTGTAGTCTACCAAGTGGCACCCGGTGAGGTGGGCTTGGAACAGACTAAGCACAGTGGCACGGTGTACCAAGTGGCACCCGGATGGTGGGCTTGGGAACCCTGCTCACATTGTTTGGGGCCGTGAGCAACACCCCGGCCGGATCTCCTTGCGAATGGAACCTGAATAGGCGATAATCCTAGACTAGAGTCTTGTGTGGTTAGTCAGGTCGTGGCCGACTCCCTCACCAGGCTTCCGCTTGAAGGTTGCCGAGATACACGACGTGTACATGGTGGTACGTGGCGAGAGCGTGTGTGAAGAAGTACACCCCTGTAGGGTTATGATGATCTATTCGAATAGCCGGGTCCGTGGTTATGGACTTCTTGGATGCTTACGTGGTACATAGACAACTTAAAGTGGATACTCTAAAATGCTCAAGACAAGTGTGAGTGCTATGGATGGCCTTCTCGTAGGGAGACGGGAATGAATCCATAGTAGTGTATTGATGTGGTGATTAGTGGACTCGTGTGCGCTTTCTCACCTCAAAGAACTTACTCGTAGTTGTAGAACAGGATAGCCACTGATGTAAAGCTGGCTTGCTGCAACCTAACCCCACATCGCCTTCTTGACACTAATGCATGTATGATAGGATCTGATGTATGTCTTGCTGAGTACCTTTGTACTCATGTTTGCTTAATTTATGTTTTGCAGATGAGACATCTGTCTCACTAGTAGTTCCACTTGGACTTCGACGAGTAGCTTGTTACCTCAGCTATGATCTTGTACCCTTGGGAGGGTCTTGTAGATACTCAGGCTACTTGGCCTTTTTCATTTGTAGTTGTCTGTACTCATACCTGTTATGCTTCCGTTGCTTGTATGCTCTGAATGATGGGTCATGTGACCACTCTTTGTAATATAATGCTATGTGGCTCTTCTGGGCACTTATCTATATGAGTTTGAGTTATGTTGTGATGCCATGTTGTAGAGCACATACTTGCATGTTATGCATACGTGTGACGTGTATTGCTATCTGTGGGATCCGACAACCTAGTTGTCTATCCTTGGTAGCCTCTCTTATGGGGAAATGTGGCCTAGTGCTTCCACTGAGCCATGGTAGTCTGCTTCAGCCCGGTTTACCGAAGTCCTGTTAGCCTAGTTGCTACTGCTCCGGAACACTTAGACTGGCCGGCATGTGTCCTTCTCCGATCATGTGTCTGTCCCTTCGGGGAAATGTCACGCGGTGTCTTTCGGAGTCCTGTTAGCCTGCTACGGCCCGGATTACCGGAGTCCTGCTAGCATAGTTGCTACAGCCCGAATTCACTCGCTGATGACCGACACGTTCATTGTTGGGTCATGTATGCATGTCCCTGTAAGTTAGTGCCACTTTGGGTTCATGACTAGTCATGTCGGCCCGGGTTCACTGTCATATGGATGCTAGCGACACTATCATATACGTGAGCCAAAAGGCGCAAACAGTCCCGGGCCAGGTAAGGTGGCACCCGTGGGAATACCGTGCTTGAGGCCGCAAAGTGATATGATGTGTTACATGCTAGATCAATGTCACTTAGGATCCGGGTCCCGACACACGGGTAGCTAATCCGTTCTTCCTCCTTTTGTTCTTCGCTCTCCTCATCATCTTTTTCATCCAATGAGCTCAAAGTTTCATTAATTCCTTCTTCCATAGACTCCTGCAAAATATTAGTCTCTTCTTGGATAGCGGAGACTTTCTCAATAAATTCGTCAATATCGGAATTATATTTATAATTATCATAGCAATATTTAAGGATAGAATAATTTTCAGGTCTATAAACTAAATCATCAAAATCTTCAAACTTTTCAAACAAAGATTCATTTTCATAAGCACCCTTAAAAGCAACAAATTCTTCTATTCGTTCCACATCATAGTAATCATATATACCATTAGCATAAGAAGTCAAGGTCTCATTATCATTAAATTTGCATGAAAAGGGAACATGTGGAGCATTCATCCTAGAGCAACAAGTAAAATTATATCTCAAGCATAAATCGCAAGCATACCAATGCAACATATGAATTTCATCCCATAAAAGTTTCCCTTTTGTGGCAAGCGATAATCCCTAAAGTATTCACGTTGATCCAACATTAATCCCATTATAAAGATGAATGGGGTTTTCTCAGGATTATCAAAGTAGTGCATAATATCTTTAACATAACGAGCATCGAGTGTTTTAGGAGGTTCCCCATCTCCATGAGTAGCATGTACAACTAATTTTTTTGATGTTTCATGTTCCATATCAATAACTAAAGATAGGGAACAACTTAGAACAGGAAATAAAATCTACTTAGTGATAAAGAAAACTAGCACACACGAGAATACTCACGCCACGCTATTGCTCCCTGGCAACGACACCACAAAATGTCTTGATAACCCACAAGTATAGGTGATCAATTGTAGAATCTTTCGATAAGTAAGAGTGTCGAACCCAACGAGGAGCTAAAGGTAGAACAAATATTCCCTCAAGTTCTATCGGCCACTGATACAATTCTACGCACGCTTGACATTCACTTTACTGAGAACAAGTATGAAACTAGAAGTACTTTGTAGGTGTGATAGGATAGGTGTGAAAGATTATAAAGAGCACGTAAATAGAATCTAGGGGTTGTTTAGATAAAGACACAACTAAGTTAGTTTTACTAGAGAAATTTGGCAACAACAAAGTCATTTGTCCCTAGGCAATCGATAACAAGTACCGGTAATCATTCTTGTAATTTTATATGAGGGAGAGGCATGAGTTAATATACTTTCTCTAATTGGATCATATGCACTTATGATTGGAACTCTAGCAAGCATCCGCAACTACTAAAGATCATTAAGGTCGTGAAACCCAACCATAGCATTAAGTGGACTATCATGTGTGGGTGCAATAGCAACAATTTCATTCTTAACATATGGAACTATAGCAAGTTCATCTCCCTAAGCATAATTCAAATTGGCATCTTGGCCACAAGCACAGAAAGCATCAAGTTCATGAAAAAGGGATATTTCAAATGAATCAACAGGATCATAACAATTATCATAGCATTCATGCTTTAGTGAGAATGAAGGGGCATTAAATAATGTCCGAGTTGAAGATTTCCTCTCATTAGAAGGTGGGCACGGGTAGCTAATCCATTCTTCCTCCTTTTGTTCTTCGCTCTCCTGATCATCTTTTTCATCCAATGAGCTCACAGTTTCAGAAATTCCTTATTCCATAGACTCCTGCAAAATATTAGTCTCTTCTTGGACAGCCGAGACTTTCTCAATAAATTCATCAATATCAGAATTATATTTATAATTATCATAGAAATATTTAAGGATAGCAACATTTTCGGGTCTATAAACTGAATCATCAACATCTTCAAACTTTTCAAACAAAGATTGAATTTCATAAGCACCCTTAAAAGCAACAAATTCTTCTATTCGTTCCACATCATAGTAATCATATATACCATTAGCATAAGAAGCCAAGGTTTCACTATCATAAATTTGCATGAAAATGGAACATGTGGAGCATTCATCCTAGAGCAACAAGTAAAATCATATCTCAACCATAAATCCCGAGCATACCAATGCAACATATGAATTTGATCCCATAAAAGTTTGTGTCGAGCAATAATCCCTAATGTATTCATGTTGATCCAACGTTACTCCCATTATAAAGTTGAATGGGGTTTTCTCAGGATTATCAAAGTAGTGCATAATATCTTTAACATAACGAGCATCGAGGGTTTTAGGAGGTTCCCCATCTCCATGAGTAGCAAGTACAATTTTTTTTTGGTGTTTCGTGTTCCATATCAATAAGTAAAGATAGAGAACAACTTAGAACAGGAAATAAAAACTACTTAGTGATAAAGCAAACAAGCACACATGAGAATATTCACCCCATGCTATTGCTCCCGGGCAACGGCGCCAGAAAAAGATCTTGATAACCCACAAGTATAGGGGATCAATTGTAGCCTCTTTTGATAAGTAAGAGTGTCGAACCCAATGAGGAGCTAAAGGTAGAACAAATATTCCCTCAAGTTCTATTGACCACTGATACTACTCTACGAATGCTTGATGTTCACATTACCTAGAACAAGTATGAAACTATAAGTACTTTGTAGGTGTGATACGATAGGCTTGCAAGATAATAAAGAGCACATAAATAAAATCTAGGGGATGTTTAGATAAAGACACAACTAAGTTAGTTTTAGTAGAGAGGTTTTGTCAACAAGAAAGTCATTTGTCCCTAGGCAATCGATAACAAGTACCGATAATCATTCTTTGTCGGTGTAAAAAAGTAGGGGCTCTCCTTTTGACCTCTTTACTTGTGCGCGGGCGGTCAGAGCCATGCGCCGCGACCACACTTAGCAGGGAAGAGGAGGGAAGCCGGAGAGAAGCCGAAGGACCAAGGCAAACAAGACAACACCAAGGCCGAGAGCACAAAGAGCAGAGGGATGAAGTAGGTTCCCCCAGTAAGACTCTTGCCGGGGTAGCCTTAGCGGCCCCGACAAGACCCTTGCCGGGGCAGCCCACACAATGCCAGCGAAGCGCACCACCCTTGAGCCCACGGTTTCCAACACCATCAACCACGTTGGGCCAGGGATCGGGAGGCACCTCCCTGGTGGGTTGCAAATCTTTGTGAAGACAGAGAATACTCAAGATCAGATGAGGACCAGGAGATGGTGGCCCTCGGCAGGATCCTAGCCGAGGAAGTCCACAAGGCCCCCGGCAAGACCCTTGCCGGGGATGACAGCAAGGCCCCCGACAACACCCTTGCCAAGGATGACGGCAACGCCACGATAGAGACCCTTGCCGAGGGCATCAGTAGGGCCACTGCCAGACCCGTGCCAGCCAAGACTACCGCCGCCGTTCGTATGCAGCTGCCAGCCCAACCAGCTGGGCAGGCACCTGCGTGGCAACATGCAGCTTCCAGGCCAAATCAGCAGGCACCGGTGTGGCGGCGTGCGGACCTTCATGAAGGCCCTACCACCGCGCCACCTCAGCTGCCTGCCTGTCTACATGGAACTGCATACATCGCTAGCCTGGGCGCGTGTCGAAGTGAGGAGGAGCGGCGACGGACGGAACATGCCTCGTTCACGTCCCCGATAAAGCTAAAGGACACCTAAGCAATACATTAAATGCATCTTGCCCTGTAATACTGGCGATAAGCTCATAGTACTGTAGGCCTTTCCACATCTTGTGTGCCACTGTGGCAGCCCCTTTCGACTATAAAAGGAGGCCCATGGCGTACTGGGGGGGATTCAGCTCTTTTGAACTACATAGCCACCGTAGCTAGTTCGAAAGCCCAAGAACACTGAATACATCCACCAAAGCAGGACTAGGGTATTACACATCCTCGCGGCCCGAACCTGGGTAAACGATCCTCGTGCTGACCGCTAATCCTGCTCTTCTCATGACCCCACGCCCCGGCAACCATAGTAGGGATTCTTGTGATCCCATAGGTATCGTTTCCCACCGACATTCTTGTAATTTTATATGAGGGAGAGGCATCAGCTAACATACTTTGTCTGCTTGGATCATATGCACTTATGATTGGAACTCTAAAAATCATGTGCAACTACTAAAGATCATTAAGGTCATGAAACCCAACCATAGCATTAAGTATCAAGTCCTCTTTACTCCCATACGTCATAATCACCTATCCGCATTTCGGCTGCTGTCACCCCCGCAACACTGACAATAAGAAAACCATGAACATATTGCAACACCCTACAGAAGGGTTCCCTCACGTTTGTGCAAGATGGAGGGCACCGTAGGACAGCACCATAAATAAAATATACAATCATACCAACCAGGATCACGATTAACCACTAGGACAAAATGGATCTACTCGAACATCATAGGATAACAATTGATCATTGGGAAATAATATATGGAGTTTAGCACCATGTTTAAGTAGATATTACAGCGGGGGAAAGAGGTGTTACACCACTGCATAGAGGGGGAGAAAGTTGGTGTTGACGGTAGCAAGATTGTTGATGTAGATCACTATCCCGATCGTTACCCCAGTGGCACATTGGCGCCAGCGAAAGTGAGGAGGAGAGAGAGTCCCCCTCCTTCTTCTTCTTCCTTGGCCTCCCCCTAAATGGGAGGAGAGTTCCCCCTCTAGTCCATGGCCTCCATGATGCTGGAGGGGCGGGAGCCCCTCCGAGATTGGATCTCCCTCTCTGTTCTCTTCTGTTTCGCGTTCCTCAGATCTGGCCGAAAACCATTTCTTATATTCCTGGAGATCCGTAACTCCAATTGCGCTGATATTTTAACACGATTTTTCCGGATATAAGCTTCCTTCCGCCCGAAGTAGAGCTCCAACCGATGTACGAGGTGAGCACAACCCACCACCACGCGCCATGGGCCTCTGGCGCATCCTGGTGTCTTGTGGGCTGTGTGGGCCTCCGTTTGTGGTGATTACAACTCCCAAAAATCACATATATTCCAAAATAATTCTCCGTAAAATTTTATTGCATTTGGACTTCATTTGATATGGATACTCTGCGATATAAAAAACATGCAAAAAACAGGAACTGGCACTGGGCACTGGATCAATAGGTTAATCCAATAAATCATATAAAAAGTAGCCAAAAATATGTGAAAGTTATAAAATATTGGCATGAAACAATCAAAAATTATAGATACGACGGAGACGTATCAGGTCG
Organism: Triticum urartu; assembly: GCF_003073215.2. Taxonomy (NCBI): domain Eukaryota; kingdom Viridiplantae; phylum Streptophyta; class Magnoliopsida; order Poales; family Poaceae; genus Triticum; species Triticum urartu. The sequence continues at coordinate 376,521,791 of NC_053025.1, read as the reverse complement.
TCCCTCAGGGAGTTCTTGGTGTCGTCCGCCTCGCGAGGCTTGGCCCCTCACGAGGGTCTTGGGTCTTGTTGATGAAGCTGGGTCATACCGGGCCGTTGATGGAGCCACGCCGTGGGCTGCAGGCAGGCAAATCTAGGTACCCCCGTTCCCAGGACGCTGACAGTAGCCCCCAGGTCCAAGGTGCGCTCGAACTTGGCTTCGAGGCGAAGCCAAAGGGAAAGGGCGGATCGGTCGACGCATGGCAATTGGTGGGACGTGGGCGCCTCCGCTTCCCCACACTGCCACGGCCACCGTTCGACTTGACGAGACTCTGATGCATGCAGAGAAAAACAATTAGTATGTGCGATCGTGGAGGCTGTCGATTGGCCTCCTCCTAGCTATAAATGAGAGGAGGGGCGGAGCCCCCTTGCTCATCTCTGTGTTCTCACAATCCGCTTCTTCTTCTTCTTCTTCTTCTTCCTGGTCTCTCCATCTTGCAGACTTGCCGCAGCTCCCATGGCGCCGATTAGGAGGTTTTCCGCGGAGGAAAAAAGAAAGACCTCCCTCAGGGAGCCTGAACTTCTCCCACCAAAGAGGAGGTCCAGCCATCCTCACGACGCCGGGGAGAGGCAGGAAGTAACGCGGCCCTGGTACGAGCGGCCATCACCTGGCTTCTGTCTCCCTCTATACGCCCGGGCGCAAGCCTCGGGAGAAGGCGGTAGTGCTCGACGCCGCGCGAGCCATGGCCACGGGGATCAGGCTGGGGCTGCGCGGCCAGCCGGCCCGCGAACCCACACCGAAGGCTCCTCGCGTGAGTTCGTGATGTGGGCGGCGATGCCACTGCGCATGTGGATCCGGTTCCCATAGTTCTTCGCCAAAGAGGTGCCGTCGAGGGGGCCGCTCGAGCTATGGCTGCAGCACACCCGGTGCTGCAGCCTGGCCATGGGGGCGGAGGTCGAGGTCGTCTCCCCTGGCAAGATCTTCATGACTCGAGGATGGGACGAGGTCGCCCGCGCCAGCCGCGCAGAGGGTGGCCTCATCCATTTCGAGTATGATGGTGCTTCCACGCTATTCTTCAAGGTCTTCGATGAGGAAGGTAGCCACCTGTAGTGCCGCCCCAGAGGAAGCCGCCAGCAGGGCACATCAACGGGCGTTGATCCCGCTCCTGGTCCTGCCGCTAGATTCTCCAGCAGCAGCGATGACTGCTAGGAGTCCAGCGACTCTCCTTAGCCTCGTGAGTCTTCAGAGTCGAGCGACGACAGCTACGTGCCCCCGAGCTCTCGTTGTTCTCGGAACGGGGCAGCAACCTCCGCCCGGCGTCGACGATGATCTGGATGGGGTTGGCGTCGGCCTCACGTGGCCCACTGTTGATGATGGCATCGGCGGCGGTGCCCGTAGTTGAGGCTTCTTGAAACTGTTCTCCTGTTGTTTCCTGCGAGGAATCGAAACGAGCCCCGTGGGGGTATGTAAAAAACCTGTAATGCTTTTGCTCCACTGTTTACTATTCTTATCATGAAATTACGGCTGCATGTCTCTCTCTGGCATTACTCCCCCTTTTCGTTCTCGCAGTAGCTTTAGCACTCTATGCCAGCAAGTCCCAGTCCCCAAGTGGGCTTCAGCCGTCCCTGGTATGCCAGGTCGCGATGTTGTGGTCAAGGCCAGGAGGTGAGAGGCCTGAGGTATGGTAAGAGCTCCGAGGGGTGATGCTCAAGAGGTCCCCTTTGGTGTGCAAGTAGCTACCTGGAGGCCGAAAAGGGAAGCAGCACTGCCGGAGCGAGTTTATGAGAACGGAGAACTTCGGACGGAGAGATTCATGCCATCATGCATGGGTGACTTATCTTTTGGCAAGTCTGTGGTGGTTCCTCGCGCGGTGCCTGACTTTCGCTCTGGTGGTGCTACTAGGTAGGGCTCACACTGGCCTCCCTTTTCCTTGCTCATCTGGGCGCTCCGTGTCCTCGGGTCCCGACCCTCAAGCGAGGCTCAGCCGCCGCACGTATTCCAGGTCATGGTGCCAGGTCAAGGCCAGGGGTGAGGGCTAGAGAATCGGTAGGAGCTCCTGAGGCGCGATGCTGAGGAGCCCCCCTTTAACGCGCAAGCGAATCGCATAGAAAAGGGATAGCCGGCGGGGGCCACCCATAGTAAGGCTCTTGTAGATTCCAGCGAGTTATTCTAGGGGGAGAATATAACCCATAATCGCGTTTTCTATCCCGCCACTGAACATTCCGCAAGAAGATGAGGGCACTGAGGACCTGGTGAGGTGACGTGCGCGGGGCGGGCCGCGAGCCAAAGCTCGATCTCTCAGATTTGCCAGCATTGCAGGGACGGACTTGAGCGCAAGCACCATGCCAGCATGTGTAGCCCCCGTTGCGGGATGAGCAGGAGGCCGGTTAGCAATGAGGGGGGCCGCGAAGGGTAATAAACAATCATGTGAGCAGGTGATAATTGTAAGTCAGCTTATGGGAGGAGGTAAAGCTAGTTTAGATAAATGGAAGAACAACACATGCCGTCAGGACAGACCCACACGGCCTGGGGATAATGCAGCCCGAGGGGCGCCCCCAGCAGAGCAGCTGGAAGATGCAAGAAGGATACATGCCAGAGGGATAGGCCAATGCGGTCTGGGGATAATGCAGCCCGAGGGGTGCCCCCAACAAAGTAAACCGGAAAATGTCACTTGGTACCTGTTGCTGAAGGGATGTCGAAGTAGCTGAAGATGCGTGCTGAAGAGGTTGCTCCTCATGAGCCTCCTAGGTCCTGAACTGAGGGGGGCTCTGGAGGCTCGGGGAGAGCCGTCGCCATCTCCACCAGGACTGCGTGGTGCCTGGCCTCCTTAGCCGCCATGACACCTCGCAGGCGGTGCTGGAAGGTAACAGATGATCTCATCAAGCCGAAGGGCATGCGAAGGTAGCTGTGAGGTGGACCCTCACGCCGACCAACACACGAAGGCCAGAAGCGCTCCCGGGATGCGGCTCTGTTGAGCCCTGGGATGTTGACACAGATGCGTAGTTCATTGTCCTCATCGGGACAAGGAGCCGCGCCAAGTAGTGGGCGGTGGTCGCCATGCATGTCTCTCGCTTCTTGAAGCTCTTCAATCGCCTTGGTGATGAACTCCTGAGCACCTGTCACCCTATGCCCTATGCCCTTGTGGGGGAAGCGCGCGATGAAGCACGCCTCCATGTGGTGCCCGAGCGCCCCCTCGTGACTTTGGCTAAGTCAGAGGCCCTCTAGAAGAGAGCCCCCAAGCCCAGCCTGAGTAGGGCGCCGGGCGCGCCTTCCTATGCACTAAAGGGATGTGCCCCGTTCGTGGGCGCAGGTCCTGAGGTGGTGCTGCTGGAGACTCCGCTCTCTGAGGCTCTTGGCGGAGCATCTGCTTCTTCTTCTTGGGGACAACCTTAGGAGGGTAGATAGTGCCTTCGTTGTCTGGGTCGTCAATTGCTGCAGCCTGGTAGGCACGCTTAAGAGAGCACACAACATCTTTCTCCTCACACACGATCGCGATGACGCAGTGGTTCCCCGGCATCTTAAGGACGTTGTAGCCATGGTGGGTCACCACCATGAACTTGGCCATGGCTGGATATCCTAGGATGGCATTGTACGGAAGGCGGATGTGGACGACATCGAAGTCGATGAGATCGGTGCGGTAGTTGTCGCGTTGGCCGAAGGTGACAGGGTGGCGGATCTGCCCTATTGGAGTAGTGGAGCCATCAGTCACTCCTGAGAAGGGCTTAGTGGGCTATAGCTGATCATATGGCACTTGGAGGCGGTCGAATGTCTCGATGGAAAGAACATTGAGTCCCGCACTGCCATTTATGAGGGTCTTGGTGACAAGGACATTGCTGATGACGGGCAAATAGAGCATCGAGAGGGCGCTGGCCGTCACAGCGCACTTGAGCTGATTGGATGAGCTGAAGGTGATGGTGCACTTGGACCACTTGAGCGGGCGCGTGGCCTCGAGCCTAGGGAGGGCCGCGTTCATCTCACGAGCGAACTGCTTGAAGATGCGCTGGGAGGCTAGGGCCTGAGAGCCACCCAAGATGCAGGCAATGGCGCGAGGCTCTTGGAAGCCCCCAGTCCCCTCGTCCTAGTGGTGTTTGTCGTTCCTTCTTGGTGGTGGTGGCAGCGGAGGGAGGCCAGCATTGTCCGTGGATGGTAACTCACGAGGTTGGTCTCTCCAAGCGCCCTCATGAGGTTGGCCTTGCCAGTTGTCCTCCCGAGGTTGTTCGCGCCACTCCTGGCGGGGGCCACAGTCGTCCCAACGTCCTCCACTTCTGCGTCCTCCGCGGCCGTAGCCTCGGTCGTTGCGCTCGGGGCGTCGACCGAAGCGCCCGTCGCGGATGGCCTTGAGCTCCTGAAGTCGTTGGTGTTGTGGTTGTGTATGTTGTGGAAGACATAGAACGGACGGCTGCACATCGGTGACTCTGGGTGCTCGCAGCTGCACTTCATTTCTGGTTCAGCCGCGAGCACCGCAGCCCCCTTGCGCTTCATGTCCTTAGCCTTGGCCTTCTTGTCTTCTAGGTCAGCCACTGGGAGTTCGAGGAGGGAGAGGCACCCCTCCTCAGCTCTTGCACACTTTGTTGCCATGTTGAACATCTCCACAGCCATGCACAAGTCCTTGTGAATGGCAAGCTCCTCCTTCATCTTGACATCGCGGATGCCATCAGAGAACACCGAGATGATGGCTCCGTTGGAAACCTTGGGGATCTTGAGGGGGACGCTGTTGAAGCGCTGGATGTACTTCTGCAGGGTCTCCCCTAGCTTCTGCTTGATGTGCCGCATATCACCCGCGGCAGGTGGCTGGTCGCGAGTGCCCTGGAAGTTGGCGACGAAATGCTCGCGCATCTCGCCCTAGGAGGAGATCGATCCCGCAGGCAGATTCAGGAGCCACGAGTGTCGGTGTGAAAACTGGCGGATCTCGGTTAGGGGGTCCCGAACTGTGCGTCTAGGATCGATGGTAACAGGAGACAGGGGACACAATGTTTACCCAGGTTCGAGCCCTCTCTATGGAGGTAATACCCTACATCCTGCTTGATTGATATTAATGAATATGGGTGTTACAAGAGTTGAGCAACCACGAGATCGTGATGGCTAAACCCTAGAAGCCTAGACTATATGACTATGGTAATGAATGTGTCCTTTCCGGACTATCCCCTCCGGTTTATATAGACACCAAGGGGATATGGGTTTACATAAAGTCGGTTACATAAGAAGGAATCTTCATAGTCGGTCGCCAAGCTTGCCTTCCACGCCATGGAGAGTCCAATCTGGACTCAGGTATAGTCTTGGGCCTTCATGTCTTCATAGCCCATTAGTCCGGCCCATGGATAACAGGCCAGACGGCCGAGGACCGCTTAGTCCAGGACTCCCTCAACGAGCGCGCTCCATCCTTGAGGGCCATGGGAAACTAGTTCGCCATGACCTTTTTGTCACCGCTGGCTGCCTCGATGCTCAGCTGGCAGAGCTGTAGGAACTCCGCAGGGTCGTGGGTGCCATCGTAGCATGGCGGCAGGTCGGGCTTGAACATGCCTGGCCAGATGACACTACGTAGCTTAGGGGTGAAGGCGCGGCAGCCCGCTATGGTCACCGGATCCCGTCGTGGAGGTGGAGCCTAATTTTTGTGCTCATGCGCCACCACTGCAGGCGGCGCGTGGTCTTGACGTGGCGGTGGAGGGAGCGCCGGAGCACCTTCTCATGGCCGTTGGACCTCCCCGCAGCTTTCTTGTTCGCGCGCAGGCGCCTGCGTGGTGGGTCACGCCATGGGTCCGCGTGTCTCGGACCGAGGGCGATGTCCTGAGGGGGGGGTGGTAGAGGCGCTCCATGGGCTACGTCACCCGCAACAGGCGGCGGTCGAGGCAGTGAGAGGGATGGTGCAGGGGAGACCCCAGTCGTGCTTACAAGCTCGGTGATGCGGTCTAACCAGTCTTTGTAGAGGTCGTCGACTCGGCGGTAGCGCAGGGGCTCACGCGCCATGACCAACGCAGTCTGCGCATTCGCCGGGCCGTGCTGAGCGTGGGACGATGAGCCGGCCCGAGTGAGCAACGGGGCGGCGGTGCGTCCATCCCGCCGCACAGAGGGGTGCAGCGACGAAGCTTGATGCTCGTGCCCCGCTGGGCCAGTGGCGGTGTTGGCGGCGAGTGATGGAGAATGACGTGGAGGCCCGCCGACAGGCGCCGTCTGGGCGACGTGAGAGGCAAGAGCAGCTCGAGCTCAGCACGGGCTCGACGAGCATCAGCCATGGAGACAGTGGAGCAGCGGCGAGTCGATGGACGGAAAAGAAGCTTAGATGCACCACTACCTAGCGTGCCAAATGTCGGATTCAGGGTTCCACAGACCCTTGTGAGGTTCAAAGACTGGGGTGCGTGTGAAGAACTCCCTCTTCCCAACTTGCCGGCTCAACGATTCCACAACCTAGCTCGACGAACCCGAGGGACAAATGACACAGTAGTTTATCCTGGTTCGGGCCACCTTGTGGTGTAATACCCTACTCCAGCTTTGTGGTGTATTCCGTCGAGCGGCTAAGGATGAACTAGTTCAGTCGACGAATAGCCTCAGGAGGTGAGGTGTTCTTGAGCTCAATAAGCTAGTGAGGTGGTCTGGGTGGAATGGATCCTCCCCATCTATGGTGGTGTCTAGGTCCTATATATAGCGGCCTTGGTCCTCTCCCCAAATGTAAGGCGGGAATGAATCCCACAACGGCCAAATTCAAAGGGAGACAACTAGTACAAGCTATCTTGACAAAAGTAGTCTTCGCCTACAAAAGGATATGGTGGTGACGCTGAAGTGGGCTCTGGGATGTCCTTTGTCCTGTCGTCATGGCTCACGTCATGTGAACCTCACGTGGTGCACCTTGCAATGATATCTCCGCTCCTCAGGAGCCAGCCTAGTGAGGCCCGCCCCTCAGGGACGTCTTGGTGTCATCCACCTCGCGAGGGTCTTGGGTCATTGTCGATGAAGCTAGGCCGTACCGTGCCGTCGATGGAGCCATGCCATAGGCCGCAGGCAGGCAAGTCTGGGTACCCCCGTCCCCAGGATGCCGACAACCTCTACATAGCCATCGACAAATTTACCTACTGGGCGGAGCTGGAACCCATGCGCACCATCCCAGCGGGCTCGGCTATCAAGTTCATCAAGGGCCTCGTGAGCTGGTTTGGCATCCCCAACTGCATCATCACTGACAATGTTTCTCAGTTTACCAGTAACCTCTTCAGGTCATATTGTACTAACCTTGGAACGCAGATATGTTATGCTTCAGTGGCGCAACCACGAAGCAACGTCCAGGCCGAGCGCGCCAACATGGAGGCACTCAGTGGCCTCAAGGCTAGAATCTTCAAGAAGAAGCTTGAGGCGTGTGGCCAGGGTTGGCGAGACGAGCTGCAGTCCGTGTTGTGGTCCATCCGCACCATCGCAACTAAGCCTACCAGTGAAACTCCATTCTTCCTCGTCTATGGGACCGAGGTGGTCCTTCCACTTGAGATCAAGCATGGTTCCCCATGGGTCTTGTCATTCTACGAGGCGTGCCAGAATGCCACGTGGGGAACCGATCTCGTGCTCGGCGAGGAAGCCCGTCGCTCAGCTTCCCTCCATGCCGCGATGTACTAGTAGGCCTTGCAGCGTTACCACAATCACAACATCTGCCCCCAGATTACGAAGTCGGAGACCTCGTCCTGGGGCGGGTCCTAACCAGGGTGGGCCTTCACAAGCTCTCGCCCATGAGGGAGGGTCCGTTCAGGATCGCCCGCATCTCCAGGCCTGGCGTCGTGCGCCTGGAGACAGAGGACGGGGTCCACGTGCTGAACGCTTGGAACATTCAGCACCTCCGCAAGTTCTACCTATGACACTTTCATGTAATAATGAGTGGGGCTGTACACGCCCCGGAGTCTCCCAGTGCGCCGTTCCACCGCATCGCAGGAGCTCCCGCTCACGCCCAAGTGGAAGCCCCATGCTCCATGCTAGTGGAACGATCAAACAACGACTATGCCCATGCCCAAATGGAGGCCCCATGCTCCATGCTGGTGGGAAGAGTAGAGTAGGCGCCGGACGTGACAACTTTTCCCCTATTTCTTGTAAACCGTTTCATGATTTCCCAAATAAAATTTGGAGTTTTGTGTATTTGCTCACATGAGGGTGGGGGTTTGTTTTCCTATGGTGTTTCTTTTCTCGAATCCTTTTTTCGGATGAAGCAAATACTGTTGGGCGTGGTGCTGCTTCTTGGGCTAGCCCTAGCTGCATTAAAGACTTAGTCCACGACGGCCGAGGGTCTGCCCTAGTGCACACTACGTCGCCAGGACTCTGGTGCCTAAACCCTCGCGCGACGCTCGCAGGTGAGCCAACAGCCACACGTTGCCCTCAGCCTCTTGCCTCGCGAGGGTTCATCCCTTGGCCTTGCTCGAGCAGCACAACCCGTCATACCAGCGACGATCAACCCTTGCTCGGGGGCTACGGGCATGAGATAAGCACAAGGAAAAAGCAGCCTAGGAGAGCACAAACATGCTCGATAAACCATTAAGGAATGTTCATCAAATACCCCCTACACCGTGATATCGGCATAGTACCATTTACCGATAATTCTATTATAGCCGAGCCACTATATGAGTCAAGCCTTGAAAACGTTGTGGAAAATAATGCCATGCACGCAGCCAGATTTCGTCGAGGAAACGACGGTCGTGTGCGACAAATTTGTGGAACGAGAATTAATTTTGTAACTGGTAGACCAGCGGCCAATTATATGATGCGTGCTTTGGATTCAAGAGAAGATATTGGCAAATTGGCGTATAGTTCTAAATGCATGGAATCTAAATGTGTACGATCAGACTTTATTAATGAAAAGACAGAAAGAAAGTCACGTACACATAAAATGCCAAGTGATCATATTAGTTTCCATACTAAAAAGGAATCAGAACGACATCAATTTATTCGGGCACATTAAGTTATTCCTTCACTAGCTATGGTGGAGCCTAATTTTTGTACCCCGCCATGTAACGTAAATTTGGGATACGTGGAGTCCTAGAGTTAATTTGTTAGGTTTCCTTATTTTATTTTATGTCTACGCGCTATCTAACTGGCTAGCATGGTACATAAGTCCATTTCTCTTTTCCAAGTTAGGATTCGTTTATTTATGGTTAGCACACGTAAGACGGTTGGAGTTTTAAGTTTCTAGATAGACTTGGAGTTGCGTAGGTGTGGCATATAAAAGCCATGGTATGGCCATGTAAACAGATTAGTTTTTTGTTTTATTCGTGAATTATGAACAAGGTTCAGAAAACGTCCAGTTTTTGGGCGATCCAATCTTGAGTTTTTTTTGTGATTTTCCTTCGAGGCAATGTATTAGCGATCAAGGGTTGATCATCACATGAACACCTACATGCTGATCTGAGGGTGTCATTATATTTGTTTGTGTACTGATCGTGCATGAGTAAAGATTGTTATTTGAGGTTGCGAGGAGGAACATAGGTGAAGAACTTCTCATCTAGCATCGCCGTGAAAGGCCGGGCCGCCTACACACACGAATTAGTGTCTCGCCATTCGTGCTTTTATCAAGTGGTACTCAGAGCTAAGTTTAGTCACCGCAATTTAGTTTGCAATATCATCTTCGGAGGCTAGTACGGAGGTGTTGAGCAGGAACGTGTTGATGGAGGAGGAAGGCATCGGCGTGGTTGTTCTTTTTTACACACGTTGTGTCGTGAAGGAAAGGTGTGTCAATTTGATGATCGATGAGGGTTTCGCAGTCAACATGGTGAGCATTGAGGTTGTGGACAAATTGGGACTGACTATGGCACCTCTGGAAAGACCGTACACACTAAAGTGGTTCAAAGGTAAAATAAAAATTACACATCGAATTTTGTAAATTTTTCATATGGGAAAATATTGTTGTGCAGAATTTTTTTATGTTTGTCCTGTGCCCATGGTGTCATGCCATATTGAAAGCACAAGTTCTCCCTGGGTGGTTTTGGTAATTAATGTCAACATATCTCTTGTTGGACTAATACTTTTATCTAGTATATTCCAGATGAGTTCAAAAATGGAGTGACTTGGACAAGAGGATGTGGAACCCATTCTAGATGCTAAGGAGAGAAGATTGGCAAAAGTTCAAGAGCTCAAGACTCTACATTTTCATTTTAGTGATCCAAGGTCACATTGAGTCCATAGGAAAGCCAATACTATTAAAACGGGATGAGGTGTTGCTTAATGGCTTGCTTGCTCAAAGTGCTTAGTGATATGCTCCAAAGCCCTCAACCACTTTCTCATATCCACATATGTCCCAAACTAAAAGTTAAGGGTAAGGTGAAAACAACGACCCTCGAAAGTATGTCACTTTTGGTGATAACTCAAAGGGTAAGGTGGTTGGCCTTTGTAAGGTGGCCATCTCACATGATAGCTCCATATAAAATGTTACGCTCATTGAATCTCTTGGCTACAATTTACTTTCTGTATCTAGACTTGGTAAACATGGTTTCAATGTCCTATTCACTGAAGTAGATTGCCAGGTGTTTCATAGAGATAACCACAATATGGTCTTTACCGGTATTCATAGAGGTGATCTTTACATTGTTGATTTCACTAAAAAGGCTCAACCTAGAACTTGCTTAATTGCTAAATCCTCTAAAGGTTGGTTGTGGCAAAGAAGGTTAGGTCATCTAGGCATGCGAAATCTTGATAAGATAACTAAAGGTGATCATATCCTTGGAGTGAAAGATGTTATATTTGACAAGGCAATATTGTGCAGTGCTTGTCAAACGGGAAAACAGGTTGGAGGAAGTCACCCCGTGAAGAACATTATGACCACGAGAAGACCGCTCGAGCTACTTCATATAGATCTCCTTGGTCCCAATGCCTACAAAAGTCTCGGTGGAAACTCATTTGGCCTAGTTATAGTCGATGATTATTCAAGATTTACGTGGGTGTTCTTTCTTGATGATAAATCGTAGGTCCAAAAGATCTTCAAGAACTCGCTAGGAAGGCCCAATATCAATTTGGAGTGAAGATCAAGAAGGTTCGAAATGACAACGAAACGGAGTTCAAGAACGCAAATGTGGATACCTTTCTTGATGACACTACAAAAAAATACACTTCCGTGATGATACGTGTTTGTCACAGTAGGTCGTTTTTTTGTCAGGCATGTACATCCATGACAAATTTATGACAGAATCAAGATAGTCATACATGTGGTGTCGTAGAAGTGTTCCATGACATTACCAAAATTATCATCATGGAAGTGTCCACTTCCATGACGATAAATCGCGCGTCACAGAAGTGCTTTCGTCAAGGGTGACCGATACGTGGCATCCACCGTAACGGAACGCCGTTAAGCTATCGGGTCGGGTTTTGGATACGATAACCCGTTAACAGCCCCGACCAATGGGGATTTTCCACGTGTAAAATCATCATTGGCTAGAGGAAACACGTGTCGGCTCATCGTCGGGATAGATGAAATGCACTCACTGGACAGAAGGCGCCTATGATACGTCGACATGTGGCATGGCCCAACAAGTTTAAATGGGCCGGCCCAACTAAAGGCCCACAAGATTTTGCGGACCATAATGGGCCGGCCCAGCTAAAGGCCCACAAGATTTCGCGGGCCATAATGGGCCGGCCTAGGTAAAGGCCCACAAGATTTTTGTGTGCCATAATAGGCCGGCCCAGGTAAAGGCCCGCAAAATTCTTGCGGATCATAATGGGCCGGCCCAGCTAAAGGCCCACGAGATTTCGCTGACATTAATGGGCCGGCCCAGCTGTAGGCGCACAAGATTTTGTGGACCCTAGTTGGCCGGCCCGTTATCTGGCTGCCATGTTTTGGGCCAAATGCCGGCCGATATTTGATACGGTCTATTAATGGTCTGTCACGCTCCGGGCCTAATAATGGCCCATATGAGATCCAACCCGTTAAAAGCCTACCACGTTCTAGGCCAAATTACGGCCCAGATCAGGTCCGGCCCTTTAAGAGGTTTTGGGCCTAATTATGGCCCATATCAAATTCGGGCCGTCAACTGGACACTATGCTTTTGGGCCCACTTGCTACAGGCCCACTTAGTAATTCGGCCTGATATTAGTTTTGGCCTATTAAGGGCCCGTTTAACATTTCGGCCCTATATTAATTTCAGCCCATTAAAAGCCCGTCATATAGTTGGGCCTAACTACGGCCCGGTTTGCATCCGACCTGCTCGCAGCCGATATCTGATTGGGCCAAACAAGGACTGAGACAATTTTTCGGCCTGTTAAAAGCCCGTGATTTGATTCGCACAATCATGGGTCGGGGTTCATTTCGGGCTGCTGCCGGCCCGTGAGCTGATTGGCACGTTTCAGGGCCAACCTACATCGTGATTGCATGACGGCCTGATTATGTACCGTAATTATACGGTTTGGCCGGCTTACTGCGAAGACAGGATATATATACAGTAAAATAACTGCAGCATTGTGAATAAGAAAAAACCTATACTATACAATAAAGAAACTACGGCATATTACATTCACTGGGCATCAAAGTTCGCCACTATGATAATAAAGCACAAGCAGACAGCAGATTACATACATTGGGCATCAAAGATCGCCACCAGTGCAAATAAACATGCCGACAAAATAATATACAAAACCGACATCACTTCAATAGAGTTCAAGAAAGGTTAGCCCTGCTGGGGAGCTGCAGCGCAAGCAGCTGAGCAAGATGATGAGACTATGCTTGTTCAACACTTATATCTTCCTCACTTTGAAAGATAAACAAGCAGACAGATGACAGGTGTTGCACATAAAAGTATCAGTGCTGACAATTCATCACATTTCTTATTGACGAATAAAGTGACACATTTTAAATTTGCATTAACACAATATGGTATTGTTCAGGTCAAGACATGGCAGGAAATGACATTGTGAAGGAGTTGGCAGCTTCACGACACCACTAGATTACAGATCAAGAACTCATAAGTATCAATGGTTAGTGTGCTGTCAATTTATACCATTTCAGATTGGCAAATAAAGAGATGGTTTAAATAATAGTAGAATGATATGACATTTTTCATAGTTAAGACATTGCAGAATATGACATTGTGCTGTAGTGGGTAGGTTCACCACACCACTGGATTACAGATGAAGAACAGAAGCATACATGCAGTGCAAAAGAAGATCACTTGCTCTATATAGTTTAATTTACATGGTATGAAGAAGGAACTTGGTTGTACAACTGAAAACTTAAATTGAGAAAGGACGAACTTTTGTTTATGAACTACATATAATAAACTTTAAACAAGCAATGTGATGCAAACACCAAAAATAAACAGCTGTTGTAGTCATGCCTAACCAAATATATACAACAAAGTTTGAAGGCTTGAGATGGACAAACTTACATTATTGGTGAAGACAGGCTCTATAAAGGCCTTGTCCATGCTGATGGGGGGCAATTCAAGAAGTTTACCACAGAATCTTCTTCAAAAGCATTGCCTTTATTCTAAATTTTGTTAAGAGTAAATATAGATGTGATAATATACGAAAAAATGGAGAATATTTAAGATAAGATGAAGAGTGATGCTACATAACCAAGTAGCTATGAATGTAAGTGCAGCGATACAGGCAAAAGGTACAACCTAGAGCAATGCACAACTAAACTTCTTCAGTACCAACCTTATGGTAAGAGTAAATATAGATCTGATGTGTAGAAAATGGAGGGCAAAGGAAAATAAGCTGCAGAGTGATGGTACATGAACAACTACCTGTCATTATAAGTACACTAATAAAGGACAACATGTACTTACAAGAACAATGCAGAGCTAAAAAAACATTAGCATTGGATATATTCTACACTAATGTAACCATTCATACAGATCGGATAATTTGGAGCGAACAATTCATAAGCAAGCTATCATGCATACTGCTGTCACATAATGAACCAGGTATGTATGCAAGTACAATGATACAGGACAACAGGTACTAACAAGAGCAAAGCAGCAGGCAACATATTTGCGATATCCTGTCGTTCTTGTCAAACCGGAATTCTTCTTTGAGCAGATTTCCTGCAAAAAAGATCCGTAAGGCACATGCGGAAAAGTAGAAGTTCAAATTGTCATGTGATTTCATAGACGGTACCTCATCCTGGGAACGAGACCAGTGCATAACAAGGTTTTTCTATTCAATGTCTTCTAAATTTAGCACATGAGACTTCACCGAAAATTCGTTTATAGACTTGCCATCAAAGTGTGATTTCCTCAGGTAACACTGATACTGCTGCAATGCTTCCTGGAAAAGCACAAGCAAGCTTTGCTCGTCATGACTATACAGATTGACCCTCGCCTAGTTACAACAATGTAATGTAAATCATTGATGTGTTCAATCAGTAGAAAACAGGAAAATAATAGCCATGAATAATAGCACTTACACGTAAGTTGGATAGGAAGATTTGAAAATGGTGTTTGTCTTCACAATAATCTTCCCATGATGGGAATATATGCACGTAGTCCCTAACAACATTGAAAGCACTGTCTTTTAAACTGGGAATAAATGGAATGGGGTTCCAATCTGCAGGAATTGGCCGTCTCTGCAGTTGGGATAGGTCTTCGGCTGGTGGACTTGCTATACTTTTTGCTGGAGTGGGATTTTTCTGTGGTACAACTGGTGCTATGGCAAATGAAATCGGTATACCTTTTGCTGGAGTGCAGGCCCTGTGTGGTGGGGCTAGTGGTGTGGCCAGTGAAGTATGGGTACAGTGTGCTGGAGTCGGTCCTACGTTTTGTGTCACTGGTTGTACAGCCAATATAAATGGGGTGCTGTCTGATTTCTCTGGCACCACCATGTTTTTCAAGGACTTTGCTGGTGCTCCTTCAGGTTCGGCAATCACCCTCTTCCTTTTTGATGTCTGATGCACAAGAACAGCATTTGAGTGGAAAAACATGGTATGATGACAGATGGAATATGTATTAATAATGGATGGGCATGGCATCTCGACATATATGATGAGTAAACTAAGCAGATGGTGGTGCAACAAAGTAGAAGAAATGCAAGACAACATATGCAAGATAAAACATTGCCAAATTAGAACATGCACCTTGATGGGTGAACAGGACAGGCCATCTACCTTTGACTCCTCGAGGTTAGAATAGTCATTAGGATCATATTCTGAACAAGAATCAACAGGTGGGGAGCGTATGAGTTTCATTGCATCCAGAATGGCACTCAATGCCTTGATGCCAATTTTGTAAGTCATTGCAGTGTTTAGCTTCAAGAGTGGACTGCTGCTAGTGCGACACAAAGCAGCTAGACAGATCATAGTGTAGATATAACGGGAAAACCTTAAGCATCAGAGTAAAATCAGCAAAGTGGAACTTGCTGCAATATATGTGCTAGTATTGCCGGTATGGCTAGAAAGACTTCGGATACCAACTCTCTTCAAGTGAAGGTGCAGTACTGTTAATATCAATTTAACTCTCAAAGGCGACACAGCTCCCCTCATTTCCTTGCTATTCTTATAGGATTCAAGTGGGCAGGCCACTACAAATCCTATTCCTATGTTTACAAGATCCTACGAATCAAAGAGGCTCAAAGTGTCCATCACAACCGACCGTATAGACCTCTACACTGCAAATTTCCCTGCTCATCTTCAGTACAGGGAACATACTGTACTACTATCATACTCCCTCCGTTCCAAAATATAAGTCTTGGTAGAGATTTCCACTATGGATCACATACAGATGTATCCAGGTACATTTTAGAGTGCAGATTCACTCATTTTGCTCCATATGTAGTCCATGGTGGAATCTATACAAAGACTTGTATTTAGGAACAGAGAGAGTACATATTAAAGAAGAACGAAGAGGAACATTGTAAAGAAGAGCAAGCAGATTTTGGATAATAAAATGTTGGTTGCGCAGTGCCCACACATGATGAACAAGAGCGCATTAAGAATGCAACTCCTAGCTGTCTCTTAACCATTTTAGGTGGTTGGATGAAGATCCTACGTCTCCTAACCCTTCTTCTTCCTCGTCTCTGATTCTTCCCATACAGAACACCGCACGGGCCGCCGACCGGACCACCGGCCCCCACTGCCTGTGTTCCTCCGCCACCCCCACCCCCCCCCCCACCCCACCCCCCACCCGCGTCGAGTTTTCTTTGTCGGCAAGGCCCCACAACCACCCGAGCCCCTTCGATCGCACCGGCAAACTCCGGCGAGCTCTAAAAAATCGACTGACCCAATTTTGAAATTTAGTCTACTGTGATTTAACTAGTGTGGAATATAAAAGGGGAAAACCATAAGCATTGCGAGTATGGTGTTGAGCGTGCCATGGCAGATCTGAAGGTGCAAACCGGACTAAGGCAACTTCGCAACCAAGACAAGAAATCAGAGTAAAGCAGTGGCGATCTATTTTCTTGCTGCGATAAATAAGTTGAGCAGATACGAAAGAGTACCGCCTCTGGTGCGGCGCCGTGTACGCATCTGCTGAGAATTTGACGGTGCTGCGGTAGCGATGGCTGTCGGCGGCATGGAAGCAGATGTAGAAGGGTAGACGGTGGCGGCGGGGCGTGGTGGACAAGACGGTCGTAGGAGCGGCGCCGGCAAGGTGGACGACGGCGGGGATGAAGCGAAAGGATGGGATGCAAGGATCCCGGTCCGAAGCCGTGGATGAGAGAGGTCGATCTCTTGTAATGGACGACGGCGTCGGGGTATCAGCTCCGACATGCTGGAGGAGGACGGCGGTGGATAGGGTGGCGGACGGCGGCGGACAGAGGAGGATGGGGTGGAGAGGGTGTTTTGGCGCCCACGAAGTACGAATGGGGAAAAGGGAGGTAGAGAGGAAGGGGGAACCATGTATTCAGGGCGCGCTTGTCTCAAATGCGAGGAAATTTACAAACTTAGCCCCTGTTTCGAATTTCTACTACATCACAGCAACACTAGTCGGTTGGGGATAGGACGGTAATCTCGCATACACCGAATATTTGCCAACGAGAGTTTGTTTTTGGCGCCCACCGTGTATGAATATGAATCGGGGAGGGAGTCGATTTCGGCCGAGGGCACACTGTGTTTTGACGCCCACCATGTATGAATCCGGGTGTGAGGCGGTTACGTCACGTTTGGGTGAAATTACAAACCTACCCCTATCGAAACATATAGAAATCCAGCATATAGGCTTT
Source organism: Triticum urartu (assembly GCF_003073215.2). Lineage (NCBI taxonomy): Eukaryota > Viridiplantae > Streptophyta > Magnoliopsida > Poales > Poaceae > Triticum > Triticum urartu. Next base: position 376,504,712 of record NC_053025.1, on the reverse strand, counting down.
GCGTGGCAGGGATAGGCAGTAGTGATTTCCATCTCGCAGATTTTGGTTTCGGGTGGTTACTGCGACTTTCCCTGCTTCGTTCAAATTTTGCAGAGTGCATGTTTACCGCGCCAACTCAATTCGAATCCCGTTTGTATTCTATTTTTTTAGGGCGGGATCCATTTTCAATTGGAATTACATTCTATATACATCATTTTTTTATATATACTTTCAAAAGCACAACAAAGAATTCTGCTCCTTTATATGTGTAATATGATTTTCAAATACAATGATCTCGAAATCTTAAGGTTGAATTCGAAAAAACTTAACCAAATAATGTTCTACTAAAATGTATGGATCAGTAATATCTACATATTAAATAACATAGATGTGCGTGAATTCATATGAGTATGCATGTTTGATAGATCAATTTTGGTTCGAGTATGGATTACATGTATCATCATCTTGAATTCAAATATTTGAATCCATTTTTTGTTCACTCCTTTCACGCCCATCTCTCTCGCATGCATGCTCCTTCAGGTAGCTATCACTCTCTTTTCTCCAGCTCACCCGCACGCTCACTTCATGTTGCTCCTATCCTCGCAAACATGGTCTCTCGACGTCTCCCTTCAGAAGTGTCACACTCTCCCTATCATTATAAATTACACGGTTTTCATTATCTCTCACATCTCTACTGTTCTCTGGTATCACTCGGTACCTAAGCTTTCTTTTTCACCGCTAAACACACAGTCTCCACTCGTCTTTCACTTTGTCTTTCTCTCTATGGGATTCTCTCACACACTCTATATGTCTCTACATATGACTCATACCACTAAAATTACTCTCTCTATCTCTCCAGTAGACACAACATTTGTTGCGGTCTCCTTTTCGTCTCCATCCCAGACTGACATTATTCATTTGTTTACCGATCAGACAACCCCGACTACCGTCTCCTCTCTCTCTCTCTCTCATAGACACACATGAACAACTTCTACCACTATAATGTGAATGGAAAACAAGATTTTGTTATACCCAAACAAAAAAGGACTGGAGGGAGTGATTGCTCTGACATGGATGCGACCTCTCATAGCGCAGGCATTGAACTGGCGCGCCGGCCAAGAGGGCCGCACTCGCTGCAGGCCCGGCTGAGCACGCCTCCTCGCCGCGTGCAACCAGCTTAAGACTACCCCGCCTGCCTTCATTGAATCTGCGCGTGTGCCGGCAACACGTCCTTCCGCGAGCCGGCAGGCATTTTAGAACACAAAAAATGACTAAAATATAATTAATTTACACATGGTCTTGACTTGTTGTGCTCGCACTGGTAGCAGGAACTAGTAGAGGATTTTCTTTATTTATAACTCTCCTCACATTTTTTTGGCTTTGAAGTGAATCATGGTTGTGGACATTATGTATGAACGTGCAGATATCTGTGAACATGAGTTTGATGTGGAAGTTGAACTTGGAATGTCGGGCTTGTGTGTGAACTATACCATGTCCAATGCTTCATCTGTTATTGTTTGGAAATTAATTGCTTTTATTACATGACTCGAAAAAAACATTTCGTGCCACATCAGTAGATGCACGGACATCACAACAGGCATGCTGACTGGATAAACATTTGAACCTAGCTATTATGAAGGAAATTTTGTATTTACAACAGTTTTAGATAGCAGGAGACGCCTAGCCTGCTCTGCCTCTGCTAGCTTATTTATGGCTTCTTCCATCTCTTCTTTGGCTTGGGTGAAGAGAGCATTTGATTGCTCTTTTCGCTTCTTCAGGAACTCAGCTACATTCTAAAGGGCTGTTGCACACTTTCTTTCAGCCTTTACTAATGCCACGAGGACAGGAACAGCTGACGACTCCACCTGGCTAGTGTGTAATCCAGCATCATCTGGGAATTTGCACCTTGTGTCTAATCCAGCATCATTAGGGAACTGGCACCTTGTGTGTAATCCAGCCACATTTTGGAAACATGATCTCGAGGTTGACCATACTTCCCTCCTTGCAGGAACTGCATCCTGACATGAAGTTACTTCTTTTTTAGATCAATACTTAGAGCAACCTAGATCCATTTAGTAGAAGCCAGATAAAAAGAACTCGGAGAAGTGAATTCAAAAGGAAAAACTAAATAAAAACAGACTACAAGGTGAGAACACCCACTTCCTACAGCAAGCTAAAAACGAAAGCATTAGGACGATTAAGACTCTTCTTATTACACATTGAAGAACACCACGCTTAAGAGAAATAGAAACTACAACATATACACATCGAAGAACACGAGGCTACATGAAAGTAATTGAAAGGGTGTTACTTACCAAAGCTCATTTTACAGGTTCGATGCAGCTCCTCTTTAACTTTCCACGCTCCTTGAAGATGTCCAGAATATCCCGTGTTTGGTCTTCATTGCTCCTCTGCATGTTCGCACTCGTGGTTTTAAAATCTCAACATGGCAAGAAAAATATACTACTAGTAATACTCGCGCATCTTGTGGGCAACATTAAAGCACTCGTCTGCCATGTTAGAGCATATCCAACAAGATAAACTACTCATACAAATGCATCTTGATGCATGCAACGCATGGGCATTTTGCTAGTTCTGAAAACATTTCCATCATTTGCCACACTACTGTTTGCAGATGAAAAACCTACTGGTTGCAGTTGATATTCTTTTGGACAATGGAGGCTATAACCAATTACTTTTACGGGAACAATAGCACCCAGGAAATTTGAAGGGTAGGTACGAACAAAATTGGAACTACACATGTACTGCTAAGTGATTCAATACACACATTACCAATCGAGGTGGAGAAAGATGGTCGCGGCCGCCTCTGTGAGTCATGGTCGGCAACGGGAGTCAGTTCATTGTCCACAACGATGGTACTTCTGCGCTTGGCGCCGGCTTCCGGGAAGCAGATCCGAGACCGTGGAAGACGAAGCCGGGGAAGAGGCTCCGTGTACGACGACGATGGTGGACCGGCTCCAGTAAAGGGGAGGAGCATGAAGGCTACGGTGCCGTGGAGATGTCTATTTTGCGGTGGGGATAGAAATTGGGGAGTATTCAAGTGTACTACTCTGGGTGCCGGGGTGGGGTTGGCTGGGTAGGGTGAACCTGAAGTTACAAAAACAGCCTCCTACCATGCGTCATCCGTAGGCCTGTTCCGAATGCTATGATGGTAACTTCCCACTGCTCGAATCAGGGTCGCGGGAGATTTTCCCGCCGACCTCAAAATTTGTGACACTGGACTCCCCATGTGGCGTGTTGAGTGATTCGGCTAAGCAACTAGCGAGTAGTAGTAGTAAATGCTGCATATTAGGTTTGACCGAAGTCAAACTTCCTAAAGTTTGACCAAGTTTATAGAAAAATATAAACATTTACCATAACAAATATGTATGATGCGAAAGTACATTCAATAATGAATCTAATGGTATTTATTTGTTATTGTATATGTTAATATTTTTTGTTATAAGCTTTCTGAGAGTTTACAAAACTTGACTTTGACCAATGCTAATATGCGGACTTAAATAAAAACGGAGGGAGTACATATTTGTTTTCTTAGTTTGTAGTGAACAAATCATTTGTTGAAATTCTGAAATAAATATATTAGGATATTGACTTCGAATGTAATGGTCTATACAATTCAATAGTTACAATCATTATCGAATCCCAAGATGTATACAAGGTCTATAGTACTTCACAACATGCTCAAACTCACATAATCCCAGTCAAATGAAAATCTAAATGCATTTCATAGTTATTACTTTGTAGGTTGCAACAAGAACAACCATAACTCTACATCAACCATTATAGAAGCAACATTTCGACATATCCCAATGTGTGAATGAAACGTGCAGAGAGAGCTTTTGAAGATGGAGCAGATAGGGCGGGAAAGATTGTATGTATGTGGACGAGAGAGTAGGAGACAAACCTAACGAGACAGAGAGAGAGATAGAGAGAGGAAGAGAGAGGAAGAAGTTAGGTCTGTGAGAAAGATGCATACATGTAATATACATGACATGCGTGTGCATCTGGATTCTGTATACGTGGAAGGAGAAGAGACAACATGTTTGATGAGAGAGTAGGAAAAACATGGACGAGAGGGGAAGGATCTCGTGGGTTGAGGGATTGCCAATTTTGTGCGGGGGAGAGAGGGATTGGTAATTTTGTGCAAGAGAGAGAGAGAGAGGGTGGGGGGAGGAGTCAGTCGGCCGTCGTCACATCACCCTTCTTCCTAATGACCCGCTCGTTGCCCTCTTTGAAGATTGAGGTGTTGTGCATGTTGGGGTGCAAAGAAGCACAAGCAAGAGTGGTTGCTGTATAACCTTGGATGGGGATGAATTGTGTGCTCGGGGGAGTGTGTGTGTGTGTGTGTTGTGTTGCATGTGTGTGTGTGTGTGTGTCAGATATTGAGAGAAAACAAACCTAAGGAGAGAAATGGGTATTCACGAAGAGATTGTGCGGGCCTTGAGGTGGGCAGGGGCCGGGTGACGGTGTCAAAATGTGCACGCTGATGCATGTGTTGCATGCGACCGTGCGAGGGACGGACGAATCGAGAGAGATGGTTGTTGTGTTACGGATGCTCCACTCTCTGTCTCTCTCTCGCTCTCTCTCCCTCTCTCTCTCTCTCTCACACACACACACAAGTAAACTAGAAGACCGTTCTATCATGTATACACAACGTATCGGCATCTGTCTATGTCTCACTCATGCACGATCATTTGCACATTCACACCTCTCTATGTCTGTATCACACGCACACCGTCTCCACATTGCCCTTCTGCCACAACACACATATGGACACATACACACGTTCTCTCTCAGTCACACACACAAAATCAGTATTAAAAAAACTAGGGCGCACCTAAAACGTCCAAATCCAAATAAACACGAAATGGAGCTAAATTCAAATATATGGAAATATTGCATCATCAAGAACTTTCATAGGAAAAAAAGTTGAGTAATATTTGAGGATTGTTTTCACACACACAAAAAGGTTCAGTGGATGTCCTTCGAGCGCGACATGGTGACGCACCATTCGATCGACCGCGCAGCCACGGTTCACGCGCTTGCACAGGATTCCGTATCGTGGCCGTGGTACTAAGGCTGGTCACAATGGGCAAGAACATAAGCTAGTAACTAATAAAGCGCTTCCTAAGTCTAATGTTTACGTGTACTAGTATGGTTTTCTTTTAAGTTTGACCAACCTTATATATAAAACTAAAGTAAGCTCCCACACGCGCACTCATCAATATGCCGCCATCGCTGTTGCGCATGCCGGCGCCCACCTGCTCTGGCCAACAATTTCTCGCCCATCACCGCCATGTCGCCGCCATCGCTGTGCCACGAAGCCGAAGGCTCGCCCGCTCACGTCGTCTGCATTCCCTCCTCGTGATGCCGCTGTGCTGCCAAGCACGCGAGCAGCTGGTGGAGCCGCGTCTATGCACGCAGCGTACGAAGAGGAGGACGAGCGCGTGCTCCAGCACGCCGACGAGGAGGAACTAGCGTGTCATTGTTGTCTCCGCCCGCGCGGAGGAGGCGCACATGGTGGCTATCGTGGCGGAAGCCGGACGCGTGCGTGTCGAGCCCGCAAACCGGGTGCGGACGCGGAATCTACCTTCGAGACCTTGAATGCCACGTGGATCCTGCAATCTGAAGGAGCAATTTGGGTCAGTCGACTCGTGTGAGCCGTTTGATGCAACATGGATGTCTACAAGGGCTTCTTCCACCTCTTCTGCCTTCTTCTTCCTTCGCTCTGTCGAACTTCTTTTACAAATCGACTAACCCAAATTATACTACTAGTATGAACGTTTTAAGTACAGTAGGAACACGAAGATATGAGCAGCAGTACCAACTGCAAGAAGAACAGTAGTAAGACATAGTACTAGTAGTACTGTACGTACTAAAGAGTTCAAATAATGAGAAAGAACATAAACATAGTTCTGCTGGGGCCTCAGCACAACACACCCTTGAAAATAAACTAATAAGAAACTAGTCCGCTTGACACTACAGTTGAACCAGCATGAGCGACGGCACTGCCACCTACTTGGAGTCCGAGTCCACGTCCTCGACTTCGTCCTCGTCCCTCTTCCTCTTCCTATTTGTTGATGCTTCTTTGCTTGAACCGGACACTAGGCTCTGCTTCTTCATCCAACCCTTGTAGATATTTAAACAAAGGTCGGCATCCATTGCTGTGTACAGGATGTGATCTTCATCTAATGTCTTCGACTCCCATGCATGATGAAACTCGTGATGAGGTTTCTTCAGTTTAGCGTACAAAGGATCAATCATGGCTGCTGCCAGGGTCAGCATTGAAGGTTGAGAGGAGGACACCAGGATTGCCTTCTGGAGATCGAAGGGCTGGCCTACAACGAGACCTATCCGACGCAGGACGTCACTGTCGTTCTTAAAGCCTACAGTAACAAATTTCACTCTTTTTTCCTTGAGGAAGTTCTTAAAATCCTAGCACTCAACGTCGGCATGGCATATGTGGTAGACCAAGCAAACGTTATGTACGCAAACCTGGATCATGGCGGGCTTCTTCCTCTCTTCGTCCTTTAGATCCTTCTCTCGTCCCAAGACTGTGGTGTACTCAACATCTAGCCCAGCGACCCACTCATCCGTTGAACTGTTGAACATGCGTAGGAAGCGAGCAAGCCATGCTTTCACCATCTCGGATCCACGTGTGTAGATGACGATTAACTGATCGCCAGTGATGGCTCTAACCTGGTACTCAGCGGCGACCATGGAGATTTGGGAGGCCATGGATTTTGGAGGAGGGTTAGGAGAAGTTGAACTGTTGTACCCCACACAAAAAACTGGGAGCGAACTAATGTGAAAGGACGGGACGACTAGGAGCGAACTGTTGTAAGGTAGAAGACGGGGATGAGTAGGGCGTGCGAACGACGTGGGGTTGCTGGCTTGCCCGGTGGATAAACGGCTGCAAGCCCCCAAAGAGTTCTCGAGAACTATGCGGCACCCACTAGATGTCATGTCTACTAGACCCATATCGTAGGCCTGACGGTATAGCTTCTGCCTGTTCGCACACCATGCCGGCGCGTGGATGTAACTTCACTTAATTCCGTCAAATGCCGCGCCTCCCACGACCTTCGCCTCCCTCGCGCGATCGCGCCCTTTGAGACTTTGACCGGCTATAAATGAGCAATTTTTTTGCCTTTTTTTTAGACAAGCAATTTTTTGCCTACTCCGCATGCATGATACTCCCTCTGGTCCTTTTTACTCCCGTCAACCGTTTGCAAAGTGTTTGACCAAATTTATACTTTTTTTGAACACCACCTTATATTAATTAACCAGCCACACCAGTACACTCATTCGATACAATATTCACCACACAGGGCGGTACGTTATTTACAAGAATACCATCTAATCTATTGTCAAAGCTATACTTAGCGATTAAGTGTGCCACCTTATTGGCCGAACGGCTAATCTTTGAGAATTGAAGATTGTTGATCAACTTCGAGATGCTCAACGCTTTCATCTTCAGGTCACGCATAGCAGACCTGTCAACGCTTTGACATGCATGAATGAAATCCCACGACCAGATTTATACTAAAATATCAATATCTACAATACTCCCAAAACACTTAGGCGCGGTGCATTAACTTCTACCTCGTTTCTTGTTTCTTGACATATCAACCAATAGGAGATGTGGGTGTGCATGCTTTAATGACTTGAGTCTACCAAACACGACATGCAGTGGTTAGTTCATTGCATGCAATGCTATTAATTAGCAAATAAACATTAAGATCTCTCGTTTTCCCCTCCTCCTTGGTCACAGTGCACAATCTAAGATGACTTGCTCATCTAGACGGAGGGAGTACTGATTATAATGAGTACTCCCTCCTTCCATCTATATAGGGCCTAATGCGTTTTTAAGACCGCCTTTGACTATTGATAAAATTAATACTACATGACATGCATAATGTGAAAATTATATCATTGAAAGCTCCTTTCACATATGAATTTGATGATGTGCTTTGTGTAAGCTGCATGTCATATATTATTGCTCTAACATTTGGTCAAAGTTAGCCTCGAAAAACGCATTAGGCCCTATATAGATGGAAGGAGGGAGTATTAGAACTACGTTTTATAATGAGTGTAAAAATATTGATTTGACATTGTGAATGTTGACACATTGTGGAATAGATTTTGAAGTCTGCAAAAGTACTCAACTAGTGATGTCGTTCTCCACAAAAAAATTTGTTTACCAATGCATGCATCAACTCTCCATATCAGCATGTTTGCTATTCTCGTGTGCATGATACCAGCTAAGATACCACCATTATGGCCAGCCTTAATCATCGCATGCAATAATTTAGTGCACCTTGAATATGAACATGTGTGGGGCCTGTTTGTTTTTAATGACTTGAGACTATACCTAGCCCGGCATGCAAGATGACTTATTATGCACCGTTCCCCATACCTACAGGAAGCCCGTTCGTCTCCAAATTTTTTCCTCTCCATGTGTGGAAACAATATGCCTGCCAAACTCTCCTTCTCCCTCCGACGGTCCAACCACTCCACCCTGTGTGAAAAAATCTTCATGCATGACTCTCCTCCCCCCATGCTCGTCCAATCCGCTGTGACCAGCAATATTTCCACCCCTTCGCTCCCCCGTAATTTACTCCAACAAATATGCCCACGTAGATGTTACTTAACTGCAGGTGCATTCGGTCACTGACATATGGGCCGAACAGGGTTCTGGCCCACATGTCAGTGACGCAACTGGACCGGCAGTTAAGTCAGTGCACCTCAGTACATATCTTACGTAGGTGTGCCATTGCTCGCTATAAATACTGCACCTCCTATCGGGGATATACCCCACGGTGTAAACCGGCCGGAAGTGTAACCCAGCCGGACTTGGCGGTTTATCTGAAGACCCCGCTGGCACTTGGCGAGTTACTGGTGACTCGCCCTGACCTGGCGGTTTACAAGCAACCCGCCTGGTCATTATGACTCACTAGTGACCCGGCGGGCGGATCAGACGAATAACAAGGCCCAAGGCCCAGAAGGCCGGTTCATACCATGGTGGGCCGGTTTAAGAGGAAAGGCATGAGGAATATTTACCTGACAAGGAGTTAAGACCAGGACTTGTATCCAGTTTGTATTAGAGATAGACTAGTCCTAATCCTAATAGGACTCCACATGAACCCGCCCCTTCAACATATATAAGGAGGGGCATGGCTCCCCAAAAAGGGACAAGCTACAAGCAAGAGAAACAATCTTAGGGCTAGATACAAAGAGGAGAGCCGTTTTATGGCGACTCCCTGGTGATGATAATGAGACCTAGCCTCAAACAGCATGTAGGGTTGTTACCGGATGATGTTTCCCGGGGCCCGAAGCTGTCTAAATCCCTGTCTTGTGTTGCGTCTCTCGATTCCGCTCAACCCCTCTCAAGCTACCACATAGATGCGTTGGCCTCACGACTAAGTCCTAACACTAGAACATCTGCCGTGACAATTCCACGACACCTCCCACGACATCGCTATCTCCTCCCCCTCATGTTCACGTTCATCGCTATCTCCTCCCCCTCCCTCTCACGTCAACCACCATGGCATCGCCCCTCCCAAGACCTAGGAGCCCCTCGCTGCACCGCGCAAACGGTCATGCGTCGCCGTTCCGTTCCTCGCCGCCACTAGTCGAGGAGGACGCGTCGGTGTTCCGCTCCTCGCCGCTATGTGACGCGTCGCCGTTCCGTTCCTCCCCACCACTAGTCGAGGAGGACGCGTCGGCGTTCCGCTCCTCGCCGCGACGTGTCGAGGTGGACGCGTCGGCGTTCCCAATCTCGCCAGCACGCGCACCGGAGGACGCGTCGGCTCCCCGCTACGAGGAGAACGCCGCACCGCCCAGCCTTGAGGAGCTTTGGAAAGAAATGGATGTCGCCTTGTGGGAGGCTTTGCCTCCAGTAGAGCGCGCCAAAATAGAGGCGGAGAAGAGGGCCGAGGATGAGAAGCGCACCACGGAACAAGCTACCTGGGAGGCCTATGTCGCGTCCGAGAGAGTCAGGCAATTGGCTCTTTGGCAGAAGGCTCGTGCAAGGGCCGTGAGGGTGGCGGAGGACGCCCGTGCCGACGCCCTGAGTGCAGTCGGGCCCAAGCGCCTCATCTACGCTTGGCGGTACGTGGACCGGGTGCACGATTCCAGCGAGGAGGAGTACCTGTTGGCGCCGGATCACCACACCGGTGAGATCGCGCTCGCCCGCCGGCAAGCCGCCAATCAACACCTCGCGAGTTGCGAGGTTGAGGAAGAGGCGTTGTGTCGGCGCGCTGGGAAACGGCCACGCACCAGGGCACTCGTGGTGCACCGCAAGCGGTCCTGCGAGCGCCGTGGCTTTTAGGAGGAGTATACTTTTTGTTTCGTAAGGCGATCTCATTAGTTTTGGGACGCAAATGATAAATCCCGAATGTTCAGGAATTTTTAGCGTCCTTAATTAAGTATGTAAAAGGGAAAGTTTGGAAACCTTGTGTATTCGTACGCATTTTGCAAGTACGTGCATATAGCACAAACTTTACTATATACTATCACAGGAAAAGAATTCTATGAGACTAGGTGTCATGCGAGACCCATCCTGATGGATGACACGTGGCATTCACAAATCACAAAGCATCCCCCACCCCCACTTAAAATTAGGGGAGAGATTAGATGCTTTGTGATTTGTGAATGCCACGTGTCATCCATCAGGACGGGTCTCACCTGCTAACCGTGAGACCTGGTCTCATATAATTTTTTTCCACTATCGCACTACACGTCTCTCTCGATATATGCTTGCAAACTGTGCTACTCCCTCCGTCCAGGTCAATAAGTCATCTTCAGTTGTGCACCGTGACCAAGAAGGAGGGAAGACTTATACACCTAGACGGAGGGAGTACTACTATTACTTATGTACGTGCAAATGCTCGTTTTAACATTACGATGCGGTTTTTGTAAAAGTAGAAAAAAACACTAGTCAAGCTTGTGAAACGATTCAATGCAAAACAAATGCAAAAATGCTCGTTTGATTGTTTACTTTTAGCTTCCTTCTCTGTGGTTATTTCTCTGTCATACTTTGTACTGAGTATCTCACTGGTTGGAAAGGCATGCAAATTCCCAAACCGCTTTCTACACCCTGTATCTCACTGGTTGCCGGTGTTGACGTTGTCTCCCATGTCGTCGAGGATGAGGTTGCCGAGGTCGGGGAAGAAGTCGTCGTTCACAACTAATCATGTGGACTAGCATAGTAGTAGGATACAGAGTAGAAACATGAATTCTACCACGATTTCAAACAGGAAGGACAGAAACACATACGGTGCAACAGGAGCAGCACCGTTGGCGTTGAGGTTGTCGCCCATGTCCAAACACCACGTAGACACGGTCTTTGAGCACGGTTCATAGTCGTTCCACGCTCAGGCATTGAAGTTTGTAACTATTTTAGATTAGAATATACTACTCCTCCGGTGCTAGTAGTAGAGCAGAGTCCTACTCTACTACTCTACTCAAACAAGTTAGGACATAGCATTGTAGGGAGTACCAATACTGTGATCACTCAAGCAAGTTGTCTGGCATCGACATGACCCTACGCTGCTGGTATGTGTCTCGTAAGTCAAGCGGCATGCTGTAGTCATCATCACTTGTCCACTTCCCGAAGCACATATTCGCTTCTCCATCTTTGTCCGCACATAATCTCGTCCAATCTTCCATCCCCACTAAGGCGCCTCCCCCTCTCGTCCGAAACCCAAGCACTAAAAATGGCAGAACCGAGCAGCGTCCGCCGAAAGAGTCGCTGCAATTTTCTCCCCACAGAGGTAATCAAGCTCATTGTTTCGCGTGTTGACAATCTCAATACCATGCCGCTCGCCGCATGCTCGTCGGGGCTGTACCGTTTACTCAAAGCCCTCAGGCTGAATCTTCAGAAATGGCGTATCACGCAGCATAACGATCGTAGGGTGGCGAGCATCAACCCCCTTGACTGCGATCCGATCCCCGTCAGCCTCAACTACATTAACGGTATGTACTGGGTCGGCATGAACACGTCTTGGATGGTGCTCGTCGACGGTCGCGGCAGCTGGATACTCGTGGAGGTCTACACCCGGCGATTGATCCCCCTTCCTTCGATTAACACTGCACTGCTTTGGCACCGCTGCCCAGAATACTCGGAATCTTATAGTAGCCAACATGATACCAAGTTTGATTTGCTCAAGGTTGTAATCTGCCAAGTGCCCACAAGATCTGCGAATTATAAAGACTTAAGGCTAATTGCGTTCTTCAACCGCGGTCTCACCTATCTGACAGGTCACTACGGTAAGTGGATAAATCTGCACGTCCATCGCAGGATCATACATCCTCCATGGTTCTCTGACCCCATTGAACACAAGGGCTTCATTTACGCTGTCGACTCCTTCCATGGCTGGATGTATTGCTGGCCTACTCCAGTCATCGCTACAAACGGCTGTTACAACAGTATGTTACTTTCCTATGATATCATGATGGCTTGCTTATATTACTGTCAACATTTGCTGAAAAAATATTCATGCTCATAGCATGCTGTTCTTAAGATTGACTAAACCAAGAGCCCTTTTTTATTTGACTCCAACTTGATATGATGTTGTAGGCCGCCTGGTGTCCCTACCCTTCCTAATCCCAGAACCTTTCAAAGAAAAGCGGCATGGCAGTTGCAGGTGGTTCCTGGCTCGATCAGACGATGGCGAAAGATTGATGATCATTCGCCTGTACCGGACGTGTTGTTTCGCGGAATACAATCACAGTCACTACAAGGTCTTTGAGCAGGATCCTAGCTTCTCTGGGCCTTCAGGAATTTTTGACTGGAGGCTGGTAAGTAGCCTTGGTACACGCTCTCTGTTTGTCAGACTGAATTATCCAATTAACTAGGAGATAACCGACGGCAAGGATCATGATGGCAGCGCGGTTTTGTTCATCAGGCAAAACTGTGTGTACACAGCGTACCATGCGTCTCTGCATGCACCATACCCTGATATGTGCCGCCACGCTCTCCAGCCCAAAGTAGGAGAGAGGGTCGCAAGTATCAGACTACGACCTGCAGGCTGGAGTTTCCCCCGTTAGGCACCCATCTGGTTCAAACCGTCAGCCAATCTCCACAGCTTAATAAATAGTAACGTCTAACTGAGCCAGTTAGTTGGATGTGTACACTTGGTGTAGTAGGATCTTTATTTAGTTTGATGCATACACTTGTTCTTTTTTGGTAGCCCATTTGTAATGATGGCTGATGTTTGGTTTGGAAGAGAGAGCTGTGTCTTCACTCTTCTGGCCTGCTTACTGCTTCTATTGCACCCCCAGCCCTGGTTGCTGCTGCTGCTGTTTTCAATGTACAATCAGTAGTATATTTCGTCTGTTGGTTGAATACATGTGTTGTTAGAACGACAAACACAATGTTTTGGAAGTCATTGCACGGTTCGATCCTTTAGTGCCCTGTACCGTACGTAGCGCATACTATTTATCATACAGAACACATTTTTTTTGAAACTCGGAACACCTTTTCCACTTGTTGATAACATGCAGCCCACTGATGAAGGCCCAATAGAGAAGCCCATAATTAACTGCAAGGGAGGCTCTTACATGAATCCGGCCCAGGTACATGCTCATGGTCCCCTAAACATAAATAAGTAAATAAATAAAGCTAAATGCTCATGCACCAGTTCTTTGGGAAAATAGGTAGCCCAGTATTTCTTTTTGAAGAATACCCAAGCTAGGCCTGTTTATTTTCTCCGAATTACTGGGCTGAAAATCTTTCAAGACGAGGAGGGATGCATTCCGTGCTGGCTTAAGAGTATGGTCAATGTCTGTTAAAAGTAATATCAAAAGGGGTTGAAAATTCCAAAAAAATTATAGCAAATGGGATATAAGTTTCTTTTTTTGTTTTTGTTCTTCACTCATATCTTATACGTATTTCATTGGATTTAACATGACGTAGTACTAATTTATTTTTAAATTTGTTTTAGTATGGCTATTAATTTTTCAATTAAGAATATTTCGTTCCCCAGCAAAAATTTGTGAATTTTCAAAATTTCCCACATATTTAGTTAATTTTTTGACCCTGGTACTGACCAGAAAATGGCCAGCAATTCTAAAAATGGAAAACGGGCTGCAATAAATTCCCTATGAATTAGAAAATGAGTAAAAATTATAAAAATAATAGAAAATGGGCTGTACACGCCACAGATTTCGAGGCTCACTTGCTTACGCAAGGCTTTGTTAGTGAACACACGATTCTAGCAGCAGTTAGTGTTGGATGTCCATCCAACGGCCGACGTGCTTCTTCAATCTCTGATCTTCCTGCTCCAGCCGCCTAAACTAGCGCCGGGGGGACTGCCTGCTCCCTCCTGTTATGGCCCGCTGTGATGCCGCGCAGGCTTCGCTGGCCCACCCTACTCCCTCCACTGGCCCGGCCGCACGCAATCAACTGCCTCCTTATTACGCAAAAAAATGATTCCTCCCACTGACATCTGGGGTGCACTAGTTGGGAGGCTGACCTATGGGCCTACTAAGTTGACGCGTACACAGGGCTTGTCAACTTAGTCAACAAACGATTCTAGCAGCAGTAACCGTTGGATTTGAATCGAACGGTCCTGCTGCTTCTTCAATCGCTGCTCTTCTTGCACCAGCCGCCCAAACCAGCGCCGGGGAGACCGCCTGCTCCTGCCTCCAGTGGCCGGTTGTGCTGCCGATGAGGCCTCATCGCCCCCTACTACTCCCACCGCTAGCTAGGCCCTGCAGCGATGGCAGCCTCACACCGCAGCTGAACCAGTGAACCCTCGTACTCTTCTCCGCGTGGGCATCCACTTCTGTGTCTTCCCCGGCTCTCGGCGCGGCGTGGTCAACGTGGTCAACGACATTCCATCGGAAGAGTACTAAATGTGGAGAGGCTGACAGCTGGGTCCACCGCCACAGCCCAGTTTTTTTGTGATTTGGCAAGTAAGTCGCTTTGTCAGGCCTGTTGGGCTGCAAATATTTCAAGACAAGGAGAACTTTAATTCGGCTGGCCGAGAAAATGACCCATCAGTAATGAGAAATGGGTTGTACATTTTTAAAACACATCAAACCGGCAATTAATTTCAAATATATTTTTTTCATTTCGAGATTTGAAATTACATTAATTTTTATGCGTGGAGAATTTGTTGGATTTTATATTGATATACATTTATTTTTAAAATCAGTTTGAATGTGAGTCAAATTTTCGGGATTAAAAACAGTTTGGACCACACCGAAATATGCAAAATTTTGTTTAATTTTTTAACCGTGGCCACAATATGGGCTGTAATGCTAACAAAAAGAATATGGGCTCCAAAAAAACCTTAATAATTAGCAAATGGGCTGTAAATTATTAGAAATAATGGTAGATGGGTTGTATGCTGTTTTCCACAGATTCGAGGCTTTCCTAAAAAAAGGTTGACGCACAAGCAGTGACTGTTGGATGGGCGTCCAACGGCCGTCGTGCTTCTTCAATCTCTGCTCTTCCTGCTCCAGCCGCTCAAACAGGCGCCGGCGGGACTGCCTGCTCCCTCCTCCCCGCGGCCGGCTCTGCTGCCGCGCAGGCCGCACCTCCCCACCGTACTCCCATCGCTGGCCTAGCCATCCCTCTACTCACCCACACCTGCTGTTATTCTCCGGCGACGGTAGATGATCCAGTAAACCCTCATACAGTAGTACTCCCCTCCGCGTTGGAAACAACTGCCGAGTCTTCCCTGCCTCCATGTCATTCCCTTCCTAGGCCTCGCCGTTGTCCACCGCCCTGGTGCTCTCGGCGCAGCCTGGTCAACGTGGTCAACGACCGACATGCATCTGAAGTGGACTTTACGTGGAGAGGCCGACAACTGGGTCCACGGCCGCACGCAAGGAAATGCCTCCTTATTACGCGCAAAATAATGATTCCTCCACCTGACATCAGGGACCCACCGAAAGGGCCTCTATATTTCGTGAAAAAATGTTATCACCGCTGACATCTCGGACCCACCAGCTATATCTTCTCACGCAAGGAAGTGCCTCCTTATTACGCACAAAAAAATGAATACTCCCCCTATTAGCTGGGACCCAGTATAGTGGCAGGCTGACTTGTGGGCCTACTAAGTTGACGGGAACGGAGGGCTTTGTCAACTTAGTCAATATGCACGATTCTAGCTCCAGTGACTGTATGATGTCCATCTAACGGCCGTAGTGCTTCTTCAACCTCTGGTCTTCTTGCTCCAGCCGCCCAAACCAGCACCGATCGTGCCTCGTGCTCCTGCCTCCCGTGGCAGGCTGCGATGCGGCGGAGGCCTCACCGCCCCCTACTACTCCCACCGCTGGCCAGGCCATCCCTCTACTCACCAACACCCCCTGTTATTCTATGGCGACGGCAGCCTCACACCGCAATGAACCAGTGAACCCCCGTACTCCTCTACGCGTGGGCATCCACTGCCGCATCTACCCTGGCTCTGCATCGTCCCCTTCCTAGGCCTCGTCGTCTTCCACGGCCCTGGTGCTCTCGATGCGGCGTGGTCAACGTGGTCAAGGAACGGCTTCCATCGGATGTGGACTGTATGTGGAGAGGCTGACAGCTGGGTCCACGACCGCAGCAAGGAAGTTCTTCCTTATTACGTGCAAAATAATTATTCCTCCACCTGATAGTGGGACCCACCGGACAGGCCACCGTATTTTTCCCCCCTGACTGCCAGGACCCACCAGCTACATCTTCGCACGCAAGGAAGTGCCTGACAGTCGGGACCCACCTAGTCGAAGCGTGCGTAGCATTGTCATTCTGGTCGCGAACGTGTACGTACATATATACTGGTCGATGTAGAGGCGCGCACATGTCGTAGTAGAGGCGGCCAGGGTGCAAGAAATAAAATACGACCACGTATGTGTACATACGGGCGGGGTCTCGAACGCCTACTCGCGCATACGTACGGCCAGCGCTCGTGTACATGGCTGGGTCGGAACGGAGAAACAGCGTCGTCGTCGTGTTCATGGGGAGGCAACGGAATGCATCGTGTTCATGGGGAGGCAACGGAATGCGTCGTGTTCATGGGGAGGCAACGGAATGCGTGGGAGCCAACCGGCTGGGTTGAAATGGAATGCATGGTCGTGTTCATCGGGAGGGCTTGGACAGAACAAGCGATGGAAATGAGGCCTGGCGTACCGCAAAACGGAGGAAACGGCCTTGTGTTCGATTGGCCACGTTCGAAACGGGATCATGTTCATCGGGAGGGGTCTGGCGTACCGCAAAACGGAGGAAACGGACCTCCTACGGTCGAAACGGGGGTCCTGTTGATCGGGAGGGGTGTGGCGTACCGCAAAACGG
Organism: Triticum urartu; assembly: GCF_003073215.2. NCBI lineage: Eukaryota > Viridiplantae > Streptophyta > Magnoliopsida > Poales > Poaceae > Triticum > Triticum urartu. The sequence goes on along the minus strand of NC_053025.1, from coordinate 376,487,428 downwards.
ATGAAACAGACTTGTGTTGGAGCGCTACGGTCGAAACGGGGGTCTTGTTCATCGGGAGGGGTGTGGCGTACCGCAAAACGGGACTCCACGGGATACTGTTCATCTCCACCGTCGACCCCCTCCAGCCTCCACGAGCTACTGTTCATCCATCGTCGACCTCCTCCAGCCTCCACCTGCGACTGTTCATCCACGGGCTCCTGTTCATCCAGCCTCCACCGCGCGCTACTCCACCGGCTACTGTTCAACCAGCCCTCTCCACGGGCTCCTGTTCAACCACCCCTCCACGGGCTACTGTTCATCCTGCCCTCCACCGTCTACTGTTCATCCTGCCCTCCACGGGGTGGTCCTGTTCATCCACCCCTCCACGGGGTCCAGTTCATCAGCCCTAACCGGCTCGATCGATCGGGGTCCTGTTCATCCAGAGGCAACACCACGGGGTCCTGTTCATCCACCCCCACCGGGAGCTGTTCATCCAACCCCCCCCCCCCGCAACGCTCATTGTTCATCTAGAGGCAGCATCGATCGGCTTCAGTTAACAGCCATCGATCGATCGCTCGGGTTCAGTAACGCGTAGCCTGCAGTGCAATCGCTCGGGTTCAGTTAGAGCCCAACGCCTCGCTCGGGTTCAGTTATAGCCAATGCCTTGCACACACGCGCGTACGTGTACGAGAGAAACGCGCATAGCTCGGCCCCCGACCTCCCACCGTAATCGGGAACACCCCGAAATTTTTCTTGCCCTCGCTTCTACCACGGCTTTTTCCCTCATGGACGGCCAAAGAATGTCATGCATCCGCGTCTCCGGCCAGCCCAGGATGAAAAGCCCATTTTCTGTCATGATTTTTTGTCATAGAAGTAGGAGCCCACCACATCTATGATGATACCAGGGTTTGTCATAATTATCATCATAGAAGTGCCATATGTATGACAGAATTTTTTTTCGTTCGGCCCAAAATATCACGGATGTGTCTTTTATTGTATTGTGAGGAAGGGATTTCACATGAGTTCTCGGCTACGTACATGCCTGAACAAAATGGAGTTGTTGAGAGGAAGAACCAGACTCTTATTGAGATGGCGAGAATGATGCTTGATGAGTACAAGACGCCAAAACACTTTTGGGCGGAAGCGGTTGAGACTGCTTGTCATGCAACTAATCGCTTGTATCTTCACAAGCTACTCGGCAAGACGGCATACGAGCTTCTACCAGAGACAAAGACCCCTCGGAAGCAATCCAATACTTATCTATTGGGATGATTCGTCCAACGAAGGTGAAGGAAATTATCTCGTCCGTCCAAGTGGAAGCTTCTACCTAACGTCAAGGTGAACAAAGAGGTGACACGGAAGCATCCACAAGTGGGGCACACCAAGATGAAGAAAACAAGGGAGTACACTAAGAGGAATCTCATCAACCTCCTTCTCCACCACGACAAGAGAACGACAACACCAACAATGAAGAAGGACAAGAAGAAGAACAAGATGATGAAGAACATGTTCCACCCCGACCCAAGCAAAAGCTCTCACGAGTTTGAGCAAGAGTCTCAAGAGACCATCCCGTCGAACAAATCTTCAATTATATCCAAACCGGGAGAATCACTCGCTCTAAAACTTGTTTGGATAATTTTTGTGAACATTATTCATTCATCTCTAGCATTGGACCTATGAAGGTTGAAGAAGCATTAGAAGATCCGGATTGGATAAATGCCATGCATGAAGAGCTACACAACTTTGAGAGAAACCAAGTGTGGACATTGGTCGAGAAGCCCGACAACAACCACAACATCATCGGTACCAAATGGGTGTTTCGCAACAAGCAAGACGAAGATGGATAAGTCATTTGCAACAAAGCGCATCTCGTTGCCCAAGGCTACGCTCAAGTCGAAGGTATGGACTATGGTGAGACATATGCCCCCGTTGCTAGACTTGAGTCCATCCACATCACACTTGCCTATGCTAATCACCATGAAATTACTTTGTACCAAATGGACATTAAAAGTGCTTTTCTAAATGGTGAAATTGAGGAGGAATTTTATGTTAAGCAACCTCCCGCCTTTGTTAATCCCAAGAAACCTGATCATGTTTACAAACTTCACAAAGCTCTTTATGGTCTTAAACATGCTCCTAGAGCATGGTATAAATACTCGACCAAGTTCCTTATTGAAAAAGGCTTTGAGATTGGAAATATTGATTCTACCCTTTTTACTAAAAGGGTTAATGGTGAATTATTTGTGTGCCAAATTTATGTTGATGATACCATATTTGGTTCAACTAACCCTCATTTTAGTGAAAAGTTTGGAAAGCTAATGTCGGAGAAGTTTGAGATGTCTATGATGAGTGAACTAAAGTTCATTCTTGGGTTGCAAATCAAGCAAACTAAGGAAGACACTTTTGTTTCTCAAACAAAGTACACCAAGGACTTATTCAAGAAGTTCAACATGGAAGAAAGCAAAGGTATGAAAACAACCATGCCTAATAGTGGACATCTTGACTTGACTATGGATGGCAAATCGGTTGTCCAAAAGGTTTATTGTTCTATGATTGGTTCCTTGTTATATCTATGTGCCTCCCGTCCCGATATTATGCTAAGTGTGTGCATGCATGCACGATATCAAGCGGCCCCCAAAGAGTGTCATCTTAAGGTTGTGAAAAGGATGGTGAGGAACTTAATCCATACACCAAATTTTGGGATTTGGTATCCTAAGAGGTCTTCTTTTGATCTTGTTGGCTACTCCCACTCGGACTATGCCGGAGACAAGGTTGATAGAAAGTCCACTTCGGGTACTTTACCATTTCTTGGTAGATCTCCTGTGTCTTGGTCCTCCAAGAAACAAAACTCGGTATCCTTATCCACCGCCGAAGCGGAATACATTGCCGCCGGTTCATGTTGTGCTCAATTACTTTGGATAACCCAAACTCTTAAATATTATGGGATCTATGTGAAACATGTTCCATTGCTTTGTGACAATGAAACTATTAAGATTGCTCATAATCCCGTGCAACATTCTCGAACTAAGCATATTGAAGTTCGTCATCATTTCATTCGAGATCATGTTGCTAAAGCGGACATTGATCTTAAGGATGTTCGTATGATAAGCAATTGGCGGATATATTCACCAAACTGCTTGATGAGAAAGTATTTTTCCGTTTGAGAGGTGAATTGAACATCATTGATGCTTCAAACTTGGAGTAGAAACTCCATCATGCAAGGCATGAGCCTTTAACTAATCCTTGATATTTCTCTTATGATGATAATCATATGTATTGGATATATTTGCATCCTTGCATGCTATCCAACCCTTGTAGGTACTTGGATGAATCTAAATCTATGAGATTGCAACTCAATCACATCTTATGAAATATCTACATCACCAAGTCTCTACAATATGGTGGTTGAATACAAGGAAGCTTGAAACCTTCAACATATCCTTTGACAATTCCTCCATATCAAATTTCATTTGGTATCAAATTTCACGATTGTCATTTTCGATACACAAGTGCTCTTCCTTGCAAGACTAACCCATGTAGGTAGATGAACTCAAACTACAAGTGGTGCTCCCAAATCCTTGATGAGCTACATCAACCTTGAGCATCCCACACAAGTTCGACTACATGATCAAGTTAAACACCACCACCCAAGGTATGTTATTCCATCTTAGAGAAGCTTTACCTCAAGTCATGGGTCAAAGCAGCTCAACAAGATGCGAATACATCAAATGCTTTATGTAAAAGTGGTAACCCCACTTGAGCTTAAACGATGAGTATGACCTATGATCAAGTGTTCTCACTTGACTCCTACATCGATATACTCTAACATAGGTGACTTTGTCTCCGACCAATTCTAGCTGAAGTTCTCTAGTGTTTCTATATGTTCTTGCATTTATCTCTTGCATATTTGTTTCCCTTCTTTTATAAAAAAACTTCATCTAGATTTCATTTCTTTTCCTTGTTCTGCATTCCCTGCATCTAATTTATTGCAAATCTTTAAGTTAATTCACTGGAAATCTTTGTGAAATATTATTGTTCTAGTGAGTTGAGGTGACAAATGTTTTCTCTGTGTTGACCTCGGTCACACCGTTCTGTCACTTTCGGTCAAACCGAACCATTTCGGTGCCACCAAAGAATACAACTCGGTGTTACCGATTTCACACTTCAGAGAAGACAATTTGCCCCTTGCATCCTGCATTTTTACTCCAGCTCCACTCAATGATACTTGTCCTCTACCAGCATCACACTCTATATGCTACTTTGCTCTGTGACTCAAGGACCAAACCTATTTTGACTCACAATCCAGAAGATCCCTTCTTGGAAACATCAAAGCTTAATCACTTCAAAAGGGGGAGAGTACTTCAAAGGGGGAGAATGCTTAATCGCATCAAACGGAGAGAGAGACCCTAGATGCTTGGTGTTCAAGACAACAGAAGTCACATGTCTTTAGAGGGGAAAGACATGTTATTTTGTTATGTTTTGGTGCTCTGATTTGTTTTGCTCTAATTCGCTTTTCCCTATTTTCTCCCACTATCCTATATAAGATTCAGGGGGAGAAAGACTTCTAGGGAAGGAAATCTCTGAATTCATTGCATAACTTTACCTTTGGGGACATGTCTATATCCAATAGGAGTACCTAGCACTCATTCTCTACATGTCATCCCAGTCTTGGTACTCTTGTGGTTTGCAGTTCCTGCTATGTTTAGTAGATGTATCTGTGTTATCTAACCTTGTTTACTCAAGTTCATCTCTTCCTAAGCAATCTTAAGACCACAAGGTAATTATATGCATCACATTCATGTGCATGATGATCTCTTGCTGATGTACATATTGTTTGCAAGAAAGGATCATGAACATGAAGCTACAATTTCTATATTCACATCATTTGCTCCGATGCATATAGCCAAGATACATGTAACTCATTGCTTGCTCGGTTATGATTATGCATTCACATGCTCTTATACTCTATATTTACATGATTGCATACATGTAGGGGGAGCCTATGCATGTTACATGTCTTTCCAAAGCTTTACTTGCTATTCTCAATATCTTTATCTAAAGCTTTGATGTATGTTGTCATCAATTACCAAAAAGGGGAGATTGAAAGCACAAGTGCTCCCTGGGTGGTTTTGGTAATTGATGTCAACATATCTCTTGTTGGACTAATACTTTTATCTAGTATATTTCGGATGAGTTCAAAAATGGAGTGGCTTGGACAAGAGGATGTGGAACCCCTTCTAGATGCTAAGAAGAGAAGATTGACAAAAGCTCAAAAGCTCAAGACTCTACAGTTTTATTTTAATGATCCAAGATCACATTGAGTCCATAGGAAAGCCAATACTATTAATAGGGGATTAGGTGTTGCTTAATGGCTTGCTTGCTCAAAGTGCTTAGTGATATGCTCCAAAGCCCTCAACCACTTTCGCATATCCACATATGTCCGAAACCAAAAGTCAAACTCGGCCCTACCGATTTGTTCTATCCGGCGCCACCGAATTCACTTGACATAGCCACTGCCAGAAACCCTAATCAGTTTGGTCTCACCGATGGGATCTCGGTCTCACCGAGATGGGCTTGCAAATTCTTTGGTTCCTGTTGCAACAATTTTGGTCTTACCGAGATTTGCAATCGGTCCCGCCGAGTTTGCTTGACCAACTCTCTGGTTAGCTTATTACCAAAATCGGTCTCACCGAGTTTTTGTAATCGGTCAAACAGAGATGAGGTTTTACCCTAACCCTAGCACATCGATCCCACCGAGAAGCCTCATGTTCACATTTTGAACTGAATCGGTATGTCCGAGTTTTCTGATTCGGTCCTATATATACCCCTCCACCCACTCTCCGTTTGAGCAGAGAGCCATCAGAACATGCCTACACTTCCAGCATACATTTTCTGAGAGAGAACCACCTACTCATGTGTTAAGACCAAGATATTCCATTCCAACCACCTACTCGTGCCTTCCCCAAGTTGCTTTCCACTCAAATCATCTTTCCACCAAATCCAAATCTGTGTGAGAGAGAGAGTTGAGTGTTGGGGACACTGTCATTTGAAGCACAAGAGCAAGGAGTTCATCATCAACACACCATCTATTACGTTTTGGAGAGTGGAGTCTCCTAGATTGTTTAGGTGTCACTTGGGAGCCTTCGTCAAGCTTGTGGAGTTGAACCAAGGAGTTTGTACGGGCAAGGTGATCGCCTACTTCGTGAAGATCTACCCTAGTGAGGCAAGTCCTTCGTGGGCGATGGCCATGGTGGGATATACAAGGTTGCTTCTTCATGGACCCTTCGTGGGTGGAGCCCTCCGTGGACTCGTGCAACTGTTACCCTTTGTGGGTTGAAGTCTCCATCAACGTGGATGTACGATAGCACCACCTATCGGAACCACGAGAAATATCTTCGTGTCTGCAATTGCATTTGCTCACTCCAATCCCATCCCTTTACATTCTTGCAACTTGCATGGTTTACTTTCCTCTGCTCATATACTCTTGCCATGCTTGCTTGATATGTATTGTGAATGTTTAAACTTGTGCTGAAACTCCACCTTAACTTGAAGAAAATAAAAACTGCTACTTTTCTTTTCTAAGAGTCTATTCACCCCCCTCTAGACACCTCTTCTCGATCCTTTCACATATGCTACTTGGAAATCCATGATGAAAGTGCGTTGGAGCTGTTTGGAATGCCAAGAAAAAACACTAACTCACAATCATGGAAGGGCCAACGAGTTTGTTTTAATCCAATGCCAATAGATGTATTTGTTTCAGATTGGAAAAGTCGTTTGCTAAAATGAAGAGAAGAGCAACAAGAAATGAAGGGAAAAAATGATGGACCGATAGAGGGGCTGAATCATTTGGTGGAGAAGGTGAAAGATGATTGCGGTGCAAAGGGGCAGCGGTGGAGTGTTTTTAAGACAGAGTGCATGATCAAGGACCGTGCATGTAAGATGATAATTGATGGCGGCAGTTTTACTAATGCCATTAGTAAAGATTTCGTGCAAAAATTGGGTTTATCCATGTGGCGGCACCCGTAACCGCACCATGTGGAGTGGCTATATAATTCTTGGAAATTAAAGATTACACATAAGGTACGTGTGACGTTTTTAATTGGAGATCATATTGATAAGGTGGGTTGTGACATCGTGTCGATGGACGTGTGTTAGTTGTTATTGGGAAGACCGTGGCAGTCTGATCGTGATGCTGTGCATGCCGGGAGATCCAACATATACATGTTCATGCATGAGGGAAGAAAGCATGTGCTGAAACCAATGACACAAAGTTCAATCACAGTAGAGTTGCAAATACCGGGGAGAAAGGTTGACCAAAAATTTGACTCGAAACCGAGGAAGGTTTCTCTTCAAGGGAGGGAGGATGATATGGGCAAATCACCATTGACAGATAACTCTATTAAAGCTGAGCCAGTTGATGAGTCAAGCCTTGAAAACGTTGTGGAAAATAATGCCATGCATGCGGCCAGGATTCGTTGAGGAAACGATGGTCGTGTGCAACCACTTTGTGGACCGAGAATTAATTTTGTAACTGGCAGACCAACGGCCAATTATATGATGCGTGGTTTGGATACAAGAGAATGTATTGGCAAATTGGTGCATAGTCCTAAACGCATGGAACCTAGAGGTGTACGATCAGACTTGATCAAAGAAAAGACAGAAAGAAAGTCATGTACACATAAAAGGCAAGAGATCATATTAGTTTCCAAACTAAAAAGGAATTGGAACGGCATCAATTTATTTTGGCGCACAAGAATATACAAGAGGCAAAGGAGGAGCTTTCACTAGCTATGGTGGAGCCTAATTTTCATACCCCTCCATGTAATGTGATCTTGTGATACGCAGAGTCCTAGAGTTAATTTATTAGGTTTCCTTATTTTATTTTGTGTGTACGCGCTAGCTAACTGGCTAGCATGGTACGTAAGTCCCTTTCTCTTTTCCATGTTTGGATTCGTTTTTTTATGGCTAGCACACGTAAGACGGTTGGAGTTTTAAGTTTCTAGATAGACTTGGAGGTGCATAGATGTGGCATATAAAAGCCTGGCTATGGCCATGTAAACAGATCAGTTTTGAGTTTTATTTGTGAATTATGAACAAGGTTTAGAAAGCATCCAGTTTTTTGGGATCCAATCTTGAGTCATTTCTATGATTTTCCTTCGAGGGAATCTATTAGTGGCGAAGGGTTGATCATCACATCAACGCTTACGCACGGGTAGAGATTGTTGTTGGAGGTTGCGAGGAGGAACACGGGTGAAGAACTTCTCATCTAGCATCACCGAGAAAGGTTGGGCCGCCTAAACGCACGAATTAGCGTCTTGCCGTTCGTGCTTTTATCACACCCTTGGGGGGCCACAATGTTGACAGGTAAACAGAGGGAAGGCAGCCTAAGGAGACACGTCGTCCTCATCGCTGTTGTCAGTCCCGTGTCCTCTGGCTTCTCTTCGTGGCCATTGGGGCCGAACTGCGCAAGCAGGTCCTCCACATGGTTCGGAACCCACTCCCCTAGGGCATCCCGAATCGCCCAGGGCACGGGGCTATCACGGTCACGAAGTTGGAATCAGGGTCAAAGCAAAGGAGGTTACTGAAGATGCTCGTTGACGCAGATACAAGGAGATCGTGACTCTCCTCCTCCACGAGCCTGTTAAACCTCTCCTCGCCCCCTTACAGTTGCTCCACGATCTAGGTGAAGAAAGCAAGGTAACCGGAGGTGTCGGGCACAAGCGGGCTAGAGACGCTTTCCCTGCTGATGCAATTCAGGGCACGATGAGCCCTTTGCTTGAGGCCGCGGAACATCTCGGAACGCGTATGCTGCAGGGCTTAGGCTCGGCTGGCCTCGTCTACTGCCCGTTCCGCAAAGGAGGTGACGTCGCCTACCTGCTGATAAAGGGATGCCAGCTCGGCTTCGGCCGCGGCCTGGGCGTCTAGCGTGGCCTTCTGGCGCCTCTCCGGCTTGGCAGCATCCCCTTGAGGTCGTCAATCTTGCCCCTTAGTTCTTCATGTCGTGCGTAGAAACGGGTCTCCTAAAGCTTCAGTTTTCAACGATGGTCCTTCACAAGGGCCCAGCGGGCCGCCGTGACCCCCTCGTCGATCTCCGTCTGGAGCTCAGCCTCCCGGGAGGCCAGAGAAGCCTCGGCAGCCATTACATGGCGCCCCATCACCTCCAGCCACTCATGTTGTAGGCTCTGCTTGGACGCCTCTAGAGCCAGCATGTCCTCAAGAGCGCAGAGACCCGTTTCACGAGCCGACGACCCGTACGATGAGGCGCTCAAGGTGGCTCCACCCGCCTGGGCTTGCCGCTCGAGGACGGCGAGTGAAGACAGAAGTTCCCACTCGCGATTTTCCGCGGCTTGGCGGTGTCAATCTGCAGCCGCGGCTTCCTTGAAGTCGCGGTCGCGGGCTTCCTTTGCTGTGGCGGAAGACTCTCCGTCCTTCCAGAGGGAAGCCTCACGCTGTAGGCGGCTAAGATTGTCAGCGACCTCGAGCCGATGCCACTCGGGCACAAAGCGGAGGTTCTCGGCCTCAAGATGGAGGTCGACGTTGACAAGCTCCGCCCTAAGCCAGTCCAGCACGCCCCTCGTGCCTTGGAGAAGGCCATGCCGAACGATGCCACGGTTGCGTGCAAGCTCCAATGCCTCGTCGGGGCTTCGCTCTGTGCTCCAGTATGAGGCGGAGACGCAGGACGATTCGAGGCTGTCCGCCTCCCAAGTCCGAATGTCCCGCCTAAGGCGTGGCCCTGTGTGAGCTCGACGTCCTGTCCATAGGGGTCATCGACTCATGGAAGACCTGGCCACCGATGAGAATTGGCAAGGAGCACCTCGGGGTCGCCCATGCGAGCCTGATGCTGCGTCCGATGAAGGGACTCAGGGACATGGAGCCTAGGTCCGCTAGGGGTCGCCTTAGGAAGGGCGTGCCCACCTTGGCGCACGTGGGCTCGGCCTCGCGACCTGTGGGACGCACCGCTGCCGCGATCCTTATGCCCACAGGAGCAGACGGTGGGGGTACCCTCATCTTTTCGCCTAGAGGAGACCTGAGAAGCAAGAGCATAAGGGGCGTGCCACGCAAAAATCGAGGGGAGCAGGGCACTTACTCGTCCGCGGCGCTCCACTTCCTCCTCTTGAAGGGCCGTAGAGGCAAGGTGACACCATCTTCAGGCCGCCCCTTCTCTGGGGGGGGGGGGGTGCAACGATCAGGGTTTGGCACACCGGAGCTCGGCGTATGGCTCCCCTTGCTTGGAGTAGGAGCCACACCCTTAGGGGAGGCGACACCAATGGCGCTCGGAGGCGCGGCGGGCGGATCAGCTCGCCCCACCGCTGTTGCTAGGGGTGCCTCAGCCTCGAAGCCCTTGGGTCTTGGGATCGCCAGGAAAGGGTTGTCTCGGGGCCCCTCGGGTCCCTTGGTGAGCAACCCCCACTCGTCGAAGCGTGGCATTACCCGAGTGAAGTCTCTTCCGCTTGTGTAGTCGTACAGGCGGAGCCCATCCTGAGGAAGCACATTTTCTTCCCCACCAGTCAAGAGGTGGAGGATCCCATTTAGCATGTTTGGGGGTAGGGAAGCCATCTAGAGCCTCATAGTGTCCTCGCGGCCAGTGACAACTCACATTGGGCAAGAATGGCGCTACAGGGGAGCAATCCGTTGTCGGATGAACTCCCACACCACCATCACCCCTATTACGCCTGCTGCCCTCAAGTCGGCCATCCTTTCCATGACTCATGAGAGGCTCGGTTAGGGGAGCCTCTCGTGCTTCCACCCAGAGCTCTCCCTCGCCGGGGACAATGGAGTCTCGAGCAGGGGGATGTACACCCACTGCCTCCAGAAGCCCTCCGCGTCTGGGTTGATCTCCATGTCCATGCAATCAACTACTGTCATGCTCGCTGCATGGAGCCACAAGCACCTAGAGCACTGCACGCCGGCAACCAATCGCAGGGAGAACAAGTGGCGGAGTAGAGTCACTGAGGGGGAGATGCCCACGAAGGCTTCACACAAGAATGCCAAGGCAGAAAGAGGATGATGGCCTCTGGGTCAAAATGCAGCGCGTGGACCTGGTAATGCGAAAGCATGACATTGAAGAAATCCGAGAACGGCGGCAGCAAGCAAGAGAACAGAGACAGAATGTGAAGGGCGATGGTGGTGGCCTCCAAATTGATGGAGGCCCGAGAGGCAGGCCAGACCGTCGTTGCCTTCCACTCGTTGGAATCCGCTGCGATCACAAGTAAGATCTTGTCCAACCCCTCACGATTGGGCACGGTGGACCGGCCCTGCTTGGCGATTCGCTGACACCACGGCCCCGCTCTTCTTCCTCCCATGAGCCATGGTGGTGTGGTGAGCCCGAGCTGGCGCCAGATCTGGCGGGCGAGATACGAGCTTGATCGGGAAGGAAGAAGCTGAAGACGGGCACGCGATGGAGCAATGATGGCTTTGCAAAATGCACGTCTAGGCTTTTGTTAGCCTGGGTAGTTGCCGAGGCGACGTGGGGAAGTGTGGGCGTCCGCATCCCATCATGCGCCACAGGTCAAGCCTGGCCCGCAGGCGATTGGGGCTCGCGTTGCTTCGCCCTCCCTTCGCGCCTTCGCCTCGAAGACAAGCCGAGGGCGCCTTGGTCCCGGGGGCTACTATCGGCATTTTGGGATTGGGGGAACCCAGGCCCACCTACCTGCGGCCTAGCACGTGGCCCCATCTATGGCCCGGCGGAGCGTAGGTCCAAGGACTCACCAGCAAGGCCCTCGCGAGGGCCCTCGGCCTCACGAGGCGGACGGCACAAAGGCCTCCCAAGGAGTGGCTTCCTGAGGCTGCCTCCCGAAGAGCGGAGATCTCTATCCAAGCACCTCACCTCGCGAGGCGCGCGATGAGATGAGCGATGACGACCAAGGCCAGGCGGGCGCCAGCGACCGCGGTCTAGGACGGTTTCTTATTTGGTGCTAAGGAGGCAAGGACGTATGCGGGTTCCCAAGGAATCCCCCAAAGGTTTCCATCCGGTGCAACAAGACCAAGACCGCTGGCTCGGCAGGACAGAGATTATCGCCGAGCCCACCACTGCGTCATGACCAGAAGCTTTGCAGACGAAGACCACCTTTAGTCAGGATAGGGTGTACTCATGTCCCCTTTCAAATTGGTCGATGTGGTATCCCTTCCCACCTAAGCCATGAGGGAAGAGGACCAAGGCCACCATATATATAGGTTAGACTCCACCGTAGAGAGGATTGAACCATCGGCCATCGAGCTCTCCCTAGGGAACTCACACTTGTACTAGTTCATACTCATCCTTCTCGCGAGGCAATCCACCACAAAGCAAGAATAGGGTTTTTACACGGCAAGGTGGCCTGAACCTGTGTAAACCTCTGTGTCCATCTCTTCTTCCCATCAGTTCGAACCCGACATGGCCAGGCAACAAGGCAGTGAGTAGAGAGCGGCAACTAGGCTAGATCCTTAATACACGCCCAGAGTTTGAACCTTGTTTGGGTCCGCGGAGTCTTGATTCCTACAGTAGAGATACTTTGACTACCCACGAAACTTATATGTAGACTAAAAAGGACCGGAGGGAGTATATTGTATGTTCAAAACCAAAATGAACATTGAGTGTTGTCAGCGTGGAGCTGGCGATCTATGGGGCAGGGTCGCCCCTTTGTTGGTTTGGCGAGGGGGGGGGCGCACGTGATGCAAAGAGCAAGACGACGAGAGACACGACGGTTTTCACCTAGGTCCAGGACACTGAGAAGCATAAACTCTACTCCTGCCTTGGTGTATTAGATGCGTGTGTGCATAGGTACACAGAGCACTCTCCCCCAGCAAGTTACAAGGAGAGGGCAGCTGCACGAATGCCTATCCATGAGGTTGCAATGGGTTCGAACCTCTGTAAAAGCTTGCCCTGGTCCTCCTTTTATAGCTGAAGGGTTACCACATTGGCAAAAGGGTCTTTACAGGGTGATTAGATAGACACAGAACTATCATACCTAACTCTGGCAGTTAGGACAAAATGTGTTAAATGCATCGCTAGGTGTCATGAGGAGGAGGAGCCCCGTCAAGCTTGTGGCGGTGCTTGCTCATGTACCTACTATTAGTTTGACACGCCATTAGGACGCATGTGGATAATGGTAATTTCCCTCCATCAAGCCGACATGTGCCTGACAAGCTTCACCTAACAGCCCGCGAGCTTGACACCTCACTGATGGATGACTACCTGCTTAGTAAGGTGGAGCGTTGGCTTAGCTGGCAATAGCGTGCTGGGCTCAGTGCCAGCCGGGCCTTCTTCTTGCCAAAGAGAGCTAGATTTAACTTTGTATTTTGACTTGGTCTTCTTGATGTGCTCATTGATCTCACAAAGAGCCGCTCTTTTTTCTTGGGTTGGTACCCGCCAAGGCCTTTTTCCAGGGATGTTATCACTGTCTGTGGATAAGTTCGGGGTATTAAGGGCCCCGTTCTTAGTGTGCCGACAGGAGACCCCGGGCATAGGCCACACATGCATCAAGGGCGTCATTAGGCTAGGCGCAAAAACATGAACGAACAGACGTGGCGAGAAACAAGTGCCACGATCTTCCTGCTTCGAACCGTAATCATGACAGTTTTCAGTAGTGCACGTCTAATCCGTGCATTAAACGCAGGTCGTACGAGCGTGGGCTGCTCCAACGATTACCCAACGCGACGTGCATGTGAGAGGTGTGGCTGTGGGGGTGGGGGCAGCGAAGATCCATCCCCCTCGCATATTCCCCATAAAAAGGAAACCGCGAAGGGGCGCTGCTCATTCACTCACGTTCCCCTTCCGCCCCATCTTCTTCCTCTAACCCAAAAAGAAAACCACATCAGCCGCCGCCACCATCGACTTACTTCAACCTTAGGCCCGTTGTTCCCCTCCTCCCCTTTTTCGGAGCTCCCAATGGCGTCGAATACGACTGCTCTAAAGGGGAAGAATGCGGCCAAACCGCTCGACCCCAAGGCGGAGAAGAGGAGGCAGGAGCTGGAGGAGTTAGAGAGGCGGAGGTAGGAGAACACCGTATTTGCTCCATCGTCACTGTCTTCAGATAATCGAGAGGTATGCATACATGGGGGGAGGGAAACTGGGGATCATAATGCCCCCACTATTATTGTCGATGCCCCAATGCGCCCGCGAATTCCTACCCCTTCTTTTGTCCATATTTCCATTGCAGCCTGTCAGCTCCATATTTAGATTTCTTTCGCGAGATGATGGACACCTTCGGGTTTAGATTGCCAGATTTCACCCCCAATGCCATGACCTGCATGGTGATCTTTGCTCATTTCTGTCAGAACTTTGTCGGGCTTACACTCAATGTGGATCTGTTTCGCCATTTTTTTGTCCTTCGGGTCAAGGATAAGTCGCTATGTGGAAGCGTGACATCGTTCCAGAGGGGGATAAAGGACTAGAGGGATTACATCCCTGGTAAGCTCCACGACAAGTGGGATGATGTAACGCCCTCGATGCGGCTATATCTCCTACGTGTCGAGGCACGACTTAGAGGCATAACCGCATTGAAAGCAATGTCGCAAGTTAGGCAATCTTCACAACATTCCATGTAATATAGATAATAAAAGGGGAGAAACATAGTTGGCTTACACTCGCCACGTCAATCAAAGTACATAAATAGCATTACAACAATCAAACACTCATGGCCCGACTATGGCGCCAAAATAAAAGATAACCCAACATGCGACACGGTCCCGATCGCCCCAACTGGGCACCACTACTGATCATCATGGAAAGACATATAGTAACGGCGTGAGTCCTCGTCGAACTCCCACTTGAGCTCAACTGCGTCATCTGGAACAGAGTCATCAGGCCCTGCATCTGGTTTGGAAGTAATATGTGAGCCACAGGGACTCGGCAATCTCGCACCCTCGCGATCAAGACTATTTAAGCTTATAGGTAAGGAAAGGTACAATATGTGGAGCTGCAGCAAGCGACTAGCATATATGGTGGCTAACCTGTTCGCAAAAGAGAGCGAGAAGAGAAGGCAAAGCGCGAATGAATAACTAGAGGGCAACCTGCGGCAAGCATTACTCCAACACCGTGTTTGCTTCCCGGACCCCGCCGAGAAGAGACCATCACGGTTACTCTCACAGTTGATTCATTTTAATTAAGTTAAGGTTCGAGTTATCTACAACCGGACATTAACAAATTCCCATCTTCCCATAACCGCGGGCACGGCTTTCAAAAGTTCAAATCCCAGTAGGGGAGTCCCAACTTAGCCCATGACAAGCTCTCACGGTCAACGAAGGAATAGACCTCGTCCCGAGACATTCCGATCAGACTCGGTATCCCGGTTCTACAAGACACTTCGACAAGTTAAAACAAATCCAGCAACACCACCCAGATGTGCCGACAAATCCCGATAGGAGCTGCACATATCTCGTTCTCAGGGCACACCGGATGAGCAAGACGTCGGGTAGGCCAGCCCAGAGTTGCCCCTGGTAGCCCCGGACATCGCTTGGTTGGACCAACACTAAGAGGAGCACTGGCCCGGGGGGTTTAAATAAGATGACCCTTGGGCTCCGGAAACCCAAGGGAAAAGAGGCTAGGTGGCAAATGGTAAAACCAAGGTTGGGCATTGCTGGAAAGGCTTTAATCAAGGCGAACTATCAAGGGGATCCCATTATAACCCAACAGCATAAGGAACGCTAAATCCGGGAACATAACACCGATATGACGGAAACTAGGGCGGCAAGAGTGGAACAAAACACTAGGCGAGAGGCCGATCCTTCCACCCTTTACCAAGTATATAGATGCATTAAGATAACAAGATAATATAATGATATCCCAACAAGTAAATAATGTTCTAACAAGGAACAGCCTCCAATCTTCACCTGCAACTAGCAACGCAATAAGAGGGGCTGAGCAAAGCGGTAACATAGCCATTCAATGGTTTGCTAGGACATGGTGGGTTAGAGGTTTGATATGGCAATTTGGGAGGCATGATAAGCAAGTGGTAGGCATCGTAGCATAGGCAAAGATAGTGGTGATTTCGAGGGTATGATCATCTTGTCTGCAAAGTTGTCAGAGTTGACTGGATCCTCAAAAGCACACTCAACGGGCTCCTCATTAGCGAACTCGTCTCCCGGCTCTACCCAAACAAGACAAACAAGCAAACGGAACTCAATCAACCACGTGCAAAGCTCAAACAACATGATGCTAACATGGTATGCTATGCGGGATGCGATATGTGATGCATATGCAAGATTTGACAAGGAATGAAGGAACCTGGCCTCAACATGGAAATCCAAGTGTGCCACTGGAAAGGTGAGGTGAAATCGCTTGAAAACGATATAAAGATCACCGGAATCGGAGTTACGGTTTGGAAATGGCAAGCAATTTAAATATGGCACCGGTCTGCGATATACAGCAAGTAGTCATCTAAATGCAACAAGATGAACATGCTACAGCACTCAAACATGACAACAAAATACATGGCAGGGATCCATACATGATGCTTAATAAAATATGAACAATGAGCTATGGCCAATTCATCCATTAATAGGTTCAAACAAGCATGGCAAAAATGCATTTGGCAAACAGATTTCAGACTTTGTGAAATTAACACTTGTCTGGAATTTCAGATCAGGTAGCACACTTTGGATCATGAAAACTATATGCTACAGGACCTGAACATGGCAAAGTAAAGCATGGCATGGAGAAACTCAAAGAGCTTAACAAAAGTCCCTTAGTGACCTTGAGCCAAAAGGGATCAGAAAATACATTTGCAAGCATGTGAACATGGCAAAAGCATAATCAGATCACAGACTTAGTGAAAAACTGGAGCATGCAAAAACAGATATCAAGTAGGGAAGTTAACGAGCTCGATGCACTCACTACAGAGCAAGTCATGACAATCTAAGCATACACCCATCAAGAATACACATTATACAAGCTAGACATGGCAAGAACAATAACATAGCATGCACGGATCAACTACAATGTCCTCGGCAAAATCGCTAACAAGTAGACAATCTGCCCAGATTCACGAAATGAGAAAAGTAGAGCTCGATTGACTCAAGCTAGGGTGCTCCATAATTGCAAAAAAACATGGATGGATAGAGCACTACAATATTAACAAAACATCCTTACTGATCATCCTTAAAAGAGGCACGGATCACTAGGAAACAACATGAACATATGGCATATTGAGATAAACAGATCAAGGACTTATTGGAAATGCTAAGTCCCTGAAATCAGCATTAACGAATGCACCACTTTGCAAGCTTGTTCTAGTCACCACACACATCACAAAAATACATGGGTTGCACCTCTGGATAGATGGGAAAACATATAACAAAACACATGTAGAGCTCAGGGGCATATCATGCACACAATAATCATGGCAAAAATGACAAATATCTAATTAGAGCAGCAGATCTGATAATTATCTCAAATAGCACTCTCCCAACAGCATTTCGGGCATCAAGATGAACTCAAATGAAAATGATGCAATGAGATGAAATGATGTACTCTCTGAGATGAACATTTTGATATGCTATATGCCCAAAACGGAGTTACGGGTGCAAAGTTACGACATGATGAACATAGCCAAATGATTAGGGTTTCGGGCCAAAAGTCAACCGAGGCAAAATGGATCTGGATCTGGATCTCGCCGGAGCACGCAAAACGAGGTTCGCCGGGGTCGGTGCCGGAGCGTCGCCGGACTTGAAGGAGGCATGCCGGCCGGACTTGCCGGTCTTGGGGGGCGGCGCGGACGACGAGGGGGCGGTGGACGACGGTGGGCGGCGCTCGGCGGCCGGGCGGCGAGGTGCGCGGGCGGGGCGGCGCGCTGGAGCGGCGGCCGGTGGCGGAGGTGCGGCGGCTCGGCGCCGGAACTGGGGAAGAGGCGGCGCGGCGGGGCGCGCTGGCGCTTCCCGGTCGGATGGAGGAGAGGGCCGGCCCCGGGCCCTCGCGGGCCGGCGGCGGCAGGCGGCGAAGTGGGCACGGGGGCGCCACGTGGCGAGCGGCTATTGGCGCGGGCCGGCGGAAGGACGTGTCCGGCTAGACTTCGGACATGTCCGGCGGCTGTGGAGGATGGATCGAGGGTTAGGGGGAGAGTGGAACCGCGAATTTCGGAGGGGGTGTATATATAGGCATAGAGGGAGCTAGGAGTGTCCAAATGAGGTGCGGTTTTCCGCCATGCGATCATGATCGAACGCTGTAGATGATGGAGAGGGTTTTGGTGGATTTTGTCCCAAATTGGAGGGGTGTTGTGCTGCAACACACACGAGGCCTTTTCGGTCCCTCGGTTAACCCTTGGAGTATCAAACGAAGTCCAAATGGTACGAAACTTGACAGGCGGTGTACCGGTAGTAAACCAAGGCCGCTTGGCAAGTCTCGGTCCAATCCGGAAATGTTTAATCCCCACAGACAAAAGAAAGGTAGAAATGACCATCGGAGGAGAACGGAGCGCCGGAATGCAAAACGGACAACGGGGAAAATGCTCGAATGCATGAGATGAACACGTATGCAAATGTAATGCACATGATGACATGATATGAGATGCATGACAACGACAACAACACACGGAGACAAAAACCCGAACCCGAGAAAATAAAATAAATTAATGCCGGAAACGGCAAGAGTTGGATTACATATTGGGAAAATCATATCCGGGGTGTTACAACACTCCACCACTACGAAAGGATCTCGTCCCGAGATCTCGAACTGAAAGAACGCCGGGTATTCAGAACGGAGGTGATCCTCGCATTCCCAGGTAGCTTCACGGTCGGAATGGTGTGATCACCTGACTTTGAGGAATTTTATTGACTTGTTGCGAGTCTTGCGTTCAGTCTCTTCAAGAATAGCAACGGGGTGCTCACGATAAGAGAGATCTTCTTGGAGCTCAATATCCTCGAAGTTGACGGTGCGGTCAGGAGTCTTGAAGCACTTTCGGAGCTGAGAGACATGGAACACGTCATGCACATTTGCAAAGTTTGAAGGAAGATCGAGTTGATAGGCGAGATCACCTCTCTTGCTGACGATCTTGAAAGGACCCACGTATCTAGGGGCAAGCTTCCCTTTGATACCGAAGCGACGAGTACCTTTCATTCGAGAGACACGGAGGTAAACATGATCTCCGAACTCAAAACCAAATCACGGTGCTTACTATCATAGTAACTCTTCTGGCGGGATTGGGCTGCTTTGAGGTTATCTCGAATGACTTTGCACATCTCCTCTACCTCTGTGATTAAGTCATTTCCCAGAAGTTGACATTCGCCGGTTTTAGACCAGTTGAGAGGGGTACGGCACTTCCTGCCATACAGAATTTCAAATGGGGCCTTGCCCAAACTTGCTTGAAAACTGTTGTTGTAGGAGAATTCAGCATATGGAAGACAATCCTCCCACTTCATGCCGAAGGAGATCACACAAGCCCTGAGCATATCTTCAAGAATCTGGTTGACACGCTCGACTTGACCGCTAGTTTGAGGATGGAGCGCTGTACTGAAGCGGATGTTGGTGCCCATGGCCTTCTGAAATGAATCCCAAAACTTGGAGGTAAAGATGCTGCCACGGTCTGAAGAGATCACTTGTGTAATACCATGCAAAGAGACAATCCGAGAGGTATAGAGTTCCGCCAATTGAGCTGCAGTGATAGACTCTTTGATAGGCAGAAAGTGAGCCACTTTAGTGAGTTTGTCGATGACAACGAATATAGCATCATTGCCACGCTTGGACTTTGGAAACCCAGTCATGAAGTCCATCTCAGTGTGGTCAAACTTCCATTCTGGAATGGCAAGAGGTTGGAGGAGACCAGCTGGCCTTTGGTGTTCTGCCTTCACTCTTCTGCAGACATCACATTCATTCACGAACTGAGCAATCTCGCGCTTCATTCGAGTCCACCAATAAGCCTGCTTGAGGTCATGATACATCTTCGTGCTCCCAGGGTGGATGGAGAGGAGAGAATTGTGAGCCTCATTCATGATCACTTTACGAAGGTCACCTTTGGGCACAACAATACGATCCTCGAAGAAGAGAGTATCCTTGTCATCAAGGCGGTAGCACTTGTACTTGGGTTGACTCTTGGCAATCCCAATCTTCACCTTTTTCACCGTAGCATGAAGAAGCTGAGCTTGGCAAATCTTGTCATCCAAGGTAGGAGAGACTTGAAGGTTGGCGAGGAAACCTTGAGGAACAACTTGCAGATTAAGTTTTCGGAAAGCTTCACAAAGCTCGGGTTGATAAGGCTTGAGAATCAGACTGTTGTAGTCAGCCTTCCTGCTCAATGCGTCAGCAATCACATTGGCCTTGCCTGGAGTATACTCGATACTCAGATTATACTCTTGAATCATTTCGACCCATCGAGTCTGCCTGAGGTTGAGATTAGGCTGAGTGAAGATGTACTTGAGACTCTTGTGGTCAGTGAAGATGTCCACTTTTCTTCCCAATAAGAGATGTCTCCAAGTCAAAAGAGCATGCATGACTGCCGGCAACTCAAGGTCATGAGTGGGGTAGTTTTTCTTGTTGGGCTTCAACTGGCGAGAGGTATAAGCCACAACTTTCTTCTCTTGCATCAATACTGCGCCAAAACCTTGGAGAGAGGCATCGCAAAAGACCTCGTACGGTTTGGATTCATCAGGAGGAGTCAGAACTGGAGCAGTGACCAATTTCTCTTTCAAAGTGTTGAAAGCAATGTCACACTCCGGAGACCAAATGTACTTGACGTGCTTCTGGACAAGATTTGAGAGAGGCTTCGCGATCTTAGAAAAGTTTTCAATGAATCTTCGACAGTAGCTTGCGAGACCGAGGAAGCTACGGAGTTGCTTCACGTTCTGAGGTGGTTCCCAATTCACAATTGCAGACACCTTCTCACGATTCACCGCAATGCCCTTGGCAGAGATGATATGACCAAGATAAAGAACCTCATTGAGCCAAAATTCGCACTTGGAGAACTTGGTGTAGAACTGGTGTTCTCTGAGCTTATCGAGTACCAAACGCAAGTGCTTGGCATGATCTTCCTTGTTCTTCGAATAGACCAGAATGTCAGCAAGATAGACCAAAATGAAGTCATTGGTGTAGGCGTTGAAGATGAAGTTCATCATGCGAGAGAAAGTCGGAGGAGTGTTGACGAGGCCAAAAGACATGATAGTGTATTCATATGAACCAAAGCTTGTCCTGAAAGCCGTCTTGGGAATATCTTGCTCACGGATTCAAATCTGATGATAACCCATACGGAGATCAAGCTTGGAGAATACTTGGGCACCTTTGAGTTGTTCGAACAACTTGTTGATGTTGGGAAGTGGGTATTTGTTCTTGATGGTCTTCTTGTTCAATGGACGGTAATCAACACAAAGTCGGTCCGTTCCATCCTTCTTCTTCACAAAAAGAACACCACAACCCCACGGAGAAGAACTAGGTCGGGTGAGACCCATTCACTCTTGAACATCGAGTTGTTTCTTCAGCTCCTTCAACTCTTCAGGTCCGAGCTTCTAAGGACGCTTACACACAGATTCCGTGCCAGGCTCAAGATCGATGACGAATTCAACTGGCCGGTGCAGAGACATTCCTAGAAGCTCTTCTGGAAAGACGTCTTGATATTCGCAAACAACTGGGATTTGCGAGATAGCATCCAGTTCACCCTTCTCATTGAGAGAGAACAGACGGATGGTATCAGCACGAGCGGCAAAGACAATTACATCCTTAGACGAATGAGTCAATTGAATCTGCCTGGCTGCACAATCGAGATGCGCCTTGTGCTTAGAAAGCCAATCCATCCCAAGAATAAGATCAATATCCGAGTTACCAAGAACCATTGGGGAAGAAAGGAACTTGTAATCGCCCAACGTGATAGTAACATCCGGAGCCAACATTTTGGTGTTCATGAACAAACCCGGAGAAGAAACCGCTATCGGCTTAGGAAAATCAATAGTATGCACATCATGCATGGATGCAAAAGGCTTCGATAAAAATGATAGAGATGCACCAGTGTCAAAAAGAACTTTTGCGGGAATGTCATTAACAGGAAGGTTACCCATAATCACATCTGGTGAGTCCTCTTCCTGAGCTACATTCAGCAAGTTGACCTTGGCAGACTTGGTGTTATGCTTGACCATAGCTGTACTTGCCGATCTCACAGGAGGAGGAGGAGGAGGAGGGAGACGCCTCTGATTGAAGCACTTGTTGGCATAGTGACCCTTCTGTTGGCACTTCTTGCACGTGACCTCTGAAAGCGGACGGTGATATGGAGCACTCGATCTTGGAGCTTGAGACGAAGTCTTGTTCTGAAAGCCAGGGTTGGGGGGGGGGGAAGATCCACTGCCACCTTTGCTCTTCTGACACGGCTGACGGAACGGAGGAGGAGGAAGCCAATACTTCTGCTGCTTGGCCACTTGAGTAGAGGAAGAAGGAGTAGTGTCTCTGACTTGCTTCTTGGAAGCATCACACCTCAGTTGAGCAGCCTCTTGCTTCAATGCCATGTTGTAGAACTCGTCGTACCTCAAGGGCTCAAAGAGAACAAGAGCTAGCTGGATTTCTTCTCTAAGACCACCCCTGAACTGGTATATCATGCTCTTCTCGTCAGGGACGTCCTGCTTAGCAAAGCGGGCGAGCTTCTGAAAAAACTTGTTGTAGTCATAGACAGACAAAGAGCCTTGCTTCAGGTTGCGGAATTCCTCACACTTGCTTTCAACCACGCTCTGAGGAATATGATGAGCTTTGAAGTCTTGACGGAATTCATCCCAGGTAATCACACGGCCTCCTCTAGAATCCTTGTACTGTTGGAACCATTCTGCAGCTTGGTCTTTGAGTTGGAAGGAAGCGAACTTGGCAATGTCCTCAGGCCTAACGTTACTGCACTCGACATGCTTGCACAGATCCACGAGCCAATCGTCAGCATCAGTTGCCTCAACACAATTGCTGAAAGTCTTTGGCCCGTTAGCAAGGAACTGGTTGAGTGTAGCAAAGTGATTCTGATTGTTTCCTTGGTTGCCTTGGTTCGCTTGATTGCGCTCTTGAAGAATTTTCATGATCAATTGTGTGTTTACATTGGTTGCGGCCATCACAGCTTGCCATGTCTCCGGAGGAGGAGGAGGTGGTGGCGGATCCTGATTCTGATTCTGGTTTTGATTGCTGCTCTTAGCAGGAGCCATCCTGAAGAGGGTGACAACCGTTAGCACATTGCTAGATAAAATGAAGCTGAATCCAACGGGTTGAAATTGCAACATATAGTCTTCACATCCGAACAAAATGAACGAATGCATTCCACTTGAGATGGTCACATATCCATAAATTGAGAAGCCACTTAGACTTTAGGTAGAGAAATAAATCAACAAGGTACGGATCAAGAACTAATACTCGGTAAGAAATCCCAATCTGAAACCAAATATCCGTGGAAGAAGAACTAGAGCTACAAGAATTCCCACCTATGTAACTCCCGAACCTTTCCGGTTATGCAATCGGGTGTTGGGGATACAGGGGAAGCATAATATCTCACCCAAATCTAGCAATTCCTACATCCAGCTGTATCCATCCTTCAACACATAACCGAGAAAAACTTCGGAAACCATCTACCTCAACCTTCGAAAAGCATCTGTTATACAAGTTATGGCAATACTCCCGAACTCCCGCCCCAGTACTGGGTGGCATCGAGGTTATCTCACCAACGAACTGCATAAAAGAGATTTTCGATGTCGGCGTACTAAACTCAGGTATTCCAGAACTGCAACGATAAAATTGTGACGACAACACCTCGGAGCTCAACTCCCCGGGACACTGCCACAACCCCTAAAGATAGGAGGCACCAAGAACAATGTTCTCGTCACAAAACCATCGGAACGATTCCAAGATACCCACATGATCCTAAATTTTTTTTTTGAAATTTGAGAAGAGAAAAGTCAAAACCCTACGTCAGGATGCCTGACCAAAGCGATGAGGAGACTAGGGAGTAAAAAGAATTCCTAAACTCTACGATATATAATTCCTAAATGACTCAAAACAATATTTCTAGACTCAACAACGGCTGCTAAAAATGATCAAGCAATGGGGGCTCCTAAGGTCGGGGAAGGCTCTAATACCAACTTGTAATGCCCTCGATGCGGCTATATCTCCTACGTGTCGAGGCACGACTTAGAGGCATAACCGCATTGAAAGCAATGTCGCAAGTTAGGCAATCTTCACAACATCCCATGTAATATAGATAATAAAAGGGGAGAAACATAGTTGGCTTACACTCGCCACGTCAATCAAAGTACATAAATAGCATTACAACAATCAAACACTCATGGCCCGACTATGGCGCCAAAATAAAAGATAACCCAACATGCGACACGGTCCCGATCGCCCCAACTGGGCACCACTACTGATCATCAGGGAAAGACACATAGTAACGGCGTGAGTCCTCGTCGAACTCCCACTTGAGCTCAACTGCGTCATCTGGAACGGAGTCATCAGGCCCTGCATCTGGTTTGGAAGTAATCTGTGAGCCATAGGGACTCGGCAATCTCGCACCCTCGCGATCAAGACTATTTAAGCTTATAGGTAAGGAAAGGTACAATATGTGGAGCTGCAGCAAGCGACTAGCATATATGGTGTCTAACCTGTTCGCAAAAGAGAGCGAGAAGAGAAGGCAAAGCGCAAACGAATAACTAGAGGGCAACCTGCGGCAAGCATTACTCCAACACCGTGTTCGCTTCCCGGACCCCGCCGAGAAGAGACCATCACGGTTACTCCCACAGTTGATTCATTTTAATTAAGTTAAGGTTCAAGTTATCTACAATCGGACATTAACAAATTCCCATCTGCCCATAACCGCGGGCACGGCTTTCGAAAGTTCAAATCCCTGCAGGGGAGTCCCAACTCAGCCCATGACAAGCTCTCACGGTCAACGAAGGAATAAACCTCCTCCCGAGACATTCCGATCAGACTCGGTATCCCAGGGGAGTCCCAACTCAGCCCATGACAAGCTCTCACGGTCAACGAAGGAATAGACCTCCTCCTGAGACATTCCGATCAGATTCGTTATCCCGGTTCTACAAGACACTTTGACAAGTTAAAACAAATCCAGCAACACCACCCAGATGTGCCGACAAATCCCGATAGGAGCTGCACATATCTCGTTCTCAGGGAACACCGGATGAGCAAGACGTCAGGTAGGCCAGCCCAGAGTTGCCCCTGGTAGCCCCGGACATCGCTCGGTTGGACCAACACTCAGAGGAGCACTGGCCCGGGGGGTTTAAATAAGATGACCCTCGGGCTCCGGAAACCCAAAGGAAAAGAGGCTAGGTGGCAAATGGTAAAACCAAGGTTGGGCATTGCTGGAAAGGCTTTAATCAAGGCGAACTATCAAGGGGTTCCCATTATAACCCAACAGCGTAAGGAACGCAAAATCCGGGAACATAACACCGATATAACGGAAACTAGGGCGGCAAGAGTGGAACAAAACACTAGGCGAGAGGTAGGGCCTTCCACCCTTTACCAAGTATATAGATGCATTAAGATAACAAGATAATATAATGATATCCCAACAAGTAAATAATGTTCCAACAAGGAACAGCCTCCAATCTTCACCTGCAACAACAACGCTATAAGAGGGGCTGAGCAAAGCGGTAACATAGCCATTCAACGGTTTGCTAGGACATGGTGGGTTAGAGGTTTGACATGGCAATTTGGGAGGCATGATAAGAAAGTCGTAGGCATCGTAGCATAGGCATAGCAAAAGAGCGAGCATCTAGCAAAGCAAAGATAGTGGTGATTTCGAGGGTATGATCATCTTGTCTCCAAAGTTGTCAGAGTTGACTGGATCCTCGAAAGCAAATTCAACGGGCTCCTCGTTGTCTAACTCGTCTCCCGGCTCTACCCAAACAAGACAAACAAGCAAACGGAACTCAATCAACCACGTGCAAAGCTCAAACAACATGATGCAAACATGGTATGCTATGTGGGATGCCATATGTGATGCATATGCAAGATTTGAAAAGGAATGAAGGAAACTGGCCTCAACTTGGAAATCCAAGTGTGCCACTGGAAAGATGAGGTGAAATCGCTTGAAAACGATATAAAGATCACCGGAATCGGAGTTACGGTTTGGAAATGGCAAGCAATTTAAATATGGCACCGGTCTGCGATATACAGCAAGTAGTCATCTAAATGCAACAAGATGAACATGCTACAGCACTCAAACATGACAACAAAATACATGGCAGGGATCCATACATGATGCTTAACAAAAGATGAACACTGAGATACGGCCAATTCATCCACTAATAGTTTCAAACAAGCATGGCAAAAATGCATTTGGCAAACAGATTTCAGACTTAGTGAAATTAACACTTGTCTGGAATTTCATATCAGGTAGCACACTTTGGAGGATGAAAACTATATGCTACAGGACCTGAACATGGCAAAGTAAAGAACGGCATGGAGCTACTCAAAGAGCTTAACAAAAGTCTCTTAGTGACCTTGAGCCAAAAGGGATCAGAAAATACATTTGCAAGCATGTGAACATGGCAAAAGCATAATCAGATCACAGACTTAGTGAAAAACTGGAGCATGCAAAAACAGATATCGAGTAGGCATGTTAACGAGCTCGATGCACTCACTACAGAGCAAGTCATGACAATCTAAGAATGCACCCATCAAGAACACACATTATACAAGCTATACATGGCAAGAACAATAACATAGCATGCACGGATCAACTACAACATCCTCGGCAAAATCGCTAACAAGTAGACAATCTGCCCAGATTCACGAAATGACAAAAGTAGAGCACGATTGACTCAAGCTAGGGTGCTCCATAATTCCAAACAAAGACATGGATGGATAGAGCACTACAAGATTAACAAAACATCCTTAATGATCATCCTCAAAAGAGGCACGGATCACTAGGAAACAACATGAACATATGGCATATGAAATCAGCATTAACGAATGCACCACTTTGTAAGCTTGTGCTAGTCACCACACACATCACAAAAATACATGGGTTGCACCTCTGGATAGATGGCAAAACATACAACAAAACACATGTAGAGCTCAGGGGCATATCATGCACCCAATAATCATGGCAAAAATGACAAATATCTAATTGGAGCAGCAGATCTGACAATTATCTCAAATAGCACTCTCCCAACAGCATTTCGGGCATCAAGATGAACTCAAATGAAAATCATGCAATGAGATGAAATGATGTACTCTCTGAGACGAACATTTTGATATGCTACATGCCCAAAACGGAGTTACGGGAGCAAAGTTACGACATGATGAACATAGCCAAATGATTAGTATTTCGGGCAAAAAGTCAACCGAGGCAAAATGGATCTGGATCTGGATCTCGCCGGAGCACGCAAAACGAGGTTCTCCGGGGTCAGTGCCGGAGCGTCGCCGGACTTGAAGGAGGCACGCCGGCTGGACTTGCCGGTCTTGGGGGGCTGCGCTCGGCGGCCGGGCGGCGAGGTGCGCGGGCGGGGCGGCGCGCCGGAGCAGCGGCCGGTGGCGGAGGTGCGGCGGCTCGGCGTCGGAACTGGGAAAGAGGCGGCGCGGCGGGGCGCGCTGGCGTGGCCCAGTCGGATGGAGGAAAGGGCCGGCCCCAGGCCCTCGCGGGCCGGCGGTGGCGGGCGGCGAAGTGGGAACGGGGGCGCCATGTGGCGAGCGGCTATTGGCGCGGGCCGGCGGACGGACGTGTCCGGCTAGACTTCAGACATGTCCGGCGGCTGTGGAGGATGGATCTAGGGTTAGGGGGAGAGTGGAACCGCGAATTTCGGAGGGGGGTGTATATATAGGCATAGAGGGACCTAGGAGTGTCCAAATGAGGTGAAGTTTTCGGCCACGTGATCGTGATCGAACGCTCTAGATGGTGGAGATAGTTTTGGTGGGTTTTGGCCCAAATTGGAGGGGTGTTGGGCTGCAACACACACGAGGCCTTTTCGGTCCCTCGGTTAACCGTTGGAGTATCAAACGAAGTCCAAATGGTACGAAACTTGACAGGCGGTCTACCGGTAGTAAACCAAGGCCGCTTGGCAAGTCTCGGTCCAATCCGGAAATGTTTAATCCCCACACACGAAAGAAAGGTAGAAATGACCACCGGAGGAGAACGGAGCGCCGAAATGAAAAACGGACAACGGGGAAAATGCTCGAATGCATGAGATGAACACGTATGCAAATGCAATGCACATGATGACATGATATGAGATGCATGACAACGACAACAACACACGGAGACAAAAACCCGAACCCGAGAAAAGAAAATAACTTAATGCCGGAAACGGCAAGAGTTGGATTACATATTGGGAAAATCATATCCGGGGTGTTACAGATGAGTGGATAGGACACTGGTGTTCGATCTAGGGAAAGGACCTCCCGGCATTCTGCCAGCCGCGCACAAAGAGGATTGGAAAAGTATGGGCCTACTGAGAAGAAGCTCCCCCCGGCATTGAAAATGATTTATCACCAGATGTATGTCGTGCTGACGATAGAGATGGTTGGAGCTGACTTATTACGGCGCCGTATCACCCCAATTCAACAGAGGAATAGGCCTGCCTAGGAGTACAAGAATGTCGCTGACAGGATGCGGTTGTCTCCCAGACGTGGCAATGACCTGACGGTACTGGGACACGCCTGGCTCTGCCAGCAGTTGTCCCGGATGCTTGGTACATTCCACTTGCTGGATACGGTTGTGCCCCTGCACCTCAACACAAGGAGGGACACTGTCCTAGCGTGGATGCCACTGTGCACCGCCAAGGTGTTCCAGGACGGCTGGAAACTACCCAAGCTGGAAGATGAGAAGAATTGAGCCTTTGAGTTGGCGAAGGTGGCTGAGCGAAAAGAGGATGATCTCGTCAAAGACACTACGGCCGAGGAAGAGGCATACATCACTAGCAGGATCATAGATGCTCGCAGGTTAAAAGGTGTGAGGGCTGCAGGCCCTGCCAGGGGCACTAGGGACGCTGGAGAGATGATGATGAAAAGGATGAAGTTGAAGAGGATGATGATGATGACGACGACGAGGAAGAGCCTGCCAACAAGAGGTAGGAGAAGCTTGGCGGGGATGAAACCGCCGAGGCGGAACTTGCCGGTAACCCTGAAGAGGAGCTTCAAGTCCCCGAGCCACCCCACCTCCTCCGAAGCAGGGGTAGTCACGAGCCTGCGAGCACTACCCCGCCCTGATCTGCACCGGTGGCAAGGAAATTGACCACGAAGACGGGGCACTAGGGCATAATATGCCAGTAGTCCACTTGTCAGGCTAAGCTCAAGCCCTCGTCTACCCGGGAGGAGCTCTCCTGGGAGGGTGAGGCTTCTCACCTGCCAATTTCGCCACAGCCAGCCATCAAGAGAGAATGGGAGAATCCTCCGCCGCCTCAATACAACATGCATGTCCTCCTGGAATCTAATGATGAGGAGTAAGTCAATCTTTGCCTTCTTCCAACCAAGCTTTAACTTGCATGACTGTTATTTTGTTCCAACTTCTTCTTATCTTCCAGGGATGAGGAAACACTAGAGAAGTGGGCGGAACGCACCAAGACCTCGGAGGGGAAAGGTTCCTCGGCAGATGTCGGGCAAAGGAGCAGACGGCCGATGCCGCGGCCGCCTGCCCCCAGCCCAGTTCCGCAAGGGAGAACGCGCCACCTGCTCCGTCAGCTGGTCCTGGCACCTAGGTCCCTCTTCCCAGATCTGACAAGGAGATGGGGGAGCCCCACCAAGAAGAGGAGCACTAAGAGGTAGATCCCGTCATGGGGTCCCCACCAACCATCGTCCCCAAGAGTGCGTCTCCAGCAAGGGCCTCCACCGAAGAACGGAGGTTGTCGGGGGCAGTGTGTTGGCAACTATTGGGGATATAACCCCACGATAGAACCCGCCGCATCGGGCCAGGTCATCCAGGTGGCGGCTAAGGAGCAAGACTCGAGATGGGCCAAGGTGCCCAGATTCAAGACCCGCCAGGCGGCTCACAGAGTGAGACAGCTTAGGGCCCAGCATTCGAAGATGGCAGCTCATAATCCCGAAGTCCTAGTCACCAGGAGTTTCCTTACTTAGGAGACAAGATAGAAAGATACAAGTTATAGGATCATAGTACGACCCGGATTCCTGTATATAAAGGTGTGTCCAAGAGGCAGATGGGACTAAGTTACAATCGATCAATAGCTAGGTCAAGCGAATCCGCTCCCTTGTAATTGCTCATCCAACAATAAGCAATCAAGCACGAAGTAGGCTATTACCTCAATCGTGAGGGGCCGAACCTGGGTAACCAGTGTCTCTCGATTCCAATCAAGCCCGACAAGCTAATCACCTGGTTGCGAGGGCCTCATGACTAAGTCTTCACACTAGTATATCTGCCGTTACAAAACCACGATAGTTGGCGCCCACCGTGGGGCCAGACCATAGTGGTTTCGAGTTCTTGAAGGGTTCATTCCCAGGGATCAAGGGATATGCCATCGGCGGGATGACGAAAAGCCACCGCGACGAGCTCTACATCGACAACCCTAGCTGGGTCCTGAGGCAGACTCAATTGAGTACGGGTATTGCGTCCCCTTCGGAAACGTCCATGTCTTCATCAGCAAAATCGGCACATCTGAGTCTGTGCCGGACATCTGCACTGATAGCATCAAGCTGGCTCGGTGCACGCAACCAGCTTGGATCCAAGCTGGCCGGAAGCACGTCTTCGTTGGTTTTACGCAGGGCGTGGAACTTGCGGAAAATTATGTATCTGTAGCAGAGACTCTTGTCTACTCAGATGGCAAATCCTCGACCGGGGAGATGATATGTCTCCAACGTATCTAATTTTCCAAACTCTTTTGCCCTTGTTTTGGACTCTAACTTGCATGATTTGAATGGAACTAACCCGGACTGACGTTGTTTTCAGCGGAATTGTCATGGTGTTATTTTTGTGCAGAATAAAAAGTTCTCGGAATGACCTGAAACTTCATGGAGATAACTTTTGGAATTAATAAAAAATATTGGCGAAAGAATCAGCACCAGGGGCCCACACCCTAGCCACAAGGGTGGGGGCGCGCCCACCCCCTGGGCGTGCCCTATGACCTTGTGGGCCCCCTGGACCTCCACCGACCTCAACTCCAACTCCATATATTCTCTTTTCTTCCTCGAAAGGGTAGATCTGGAGTCTGTTTTGGTCTCCGGAGATGGGAATCCATCGCGATCGTCATCATCAACCATCCTCCATCACCAATTTCATGATGCTCACCGCCGTTCGTGAGTAATTCCATCGTAGGCTTGCTGGACTGTGATGGGATGGATGAGATTTATCATGTAATCGAGTTAGTTTTGTTAGGGTTTGGTCCCTAGTATCCACTATGTTCTAAGTTTGATGTTGCTATGACTTTGCTATGCTTATTGCTTGTCACTAGGGCACGAGCGCCATGATTTCAAATATGAACCTATTATGTTTTCATGAATATACTTGTGTTCTTGATCTAATATTGCAAGTTATAGTCACCCACTACGTGTTATGATCTGACAACCCCGGTGTGACAATAGTAGGGACCACTCCCGGTGATGACCATTGTTTGAGGAGTTCATGTATTCACTAAGTGCTAATGCTTCGGTCCGGTACTCTATTAAAAGGAGGCCTTAATATCCCTTAGTTTTCAATAGGACCCCGCTACCATGGGAGTGTAGGACAAAATATGTCATGCAAGTTCTTTTCCGTAAGCACGTATGACTATATTCGGAATACATGCCTACATTATATTGATGAACTGGGGCAAGTTCTATGTCACCCTATGTTATAACCGTTGCATGATGAATGTCATCCGACATAATTATCCATCATGGATCCATTGCCTATGAGCTTTTCACATATAGTTTTTTGATTAGTAACTTTTTTGTTGCCGCTGTTACGGTTTCTACAAAACTGCCACTATTACTTTTGCCACCATTACCGTTACTTCCATACAACTTTGCTTCTAAATACTTTGCTGCAGATATTAAGTATTTCAGTAGTGGTTGAATTGACAACTCTGCTACTAATAGTCAAGAATATTCTTTGGCTCCCCTATTGTCGAATCAATAAATTTGGGTTGAATACTCTACCCTCAAAAACTATTGCGATCCCCTATACTTTTGGGTTATCAAGACCGTTTTTTGGCGCCGTTGCCGGGGAGCATGCACCTTTTCTCTGAGTCACTTGGGATTTATATCTGTTGATCATTATGAGGAACTTGAAAGATCAAACAAATAATATTTTCCCTCAACTACGAGGGGAGGTAAGGAACTACCATCTAGCTCTGCACTTGATTCTCATTCTGTGTTGAGTAAACTTGCGACACCTACACCTTCTATTGATTCCGTATGTCGCATGTTATTGATGATGCCACTTATGATATGCATGATGCTTATGATGAAACTGATTATGTGCTTGATGATACTGTGCCACTAGGTGAATTTCTGGATGAACAACTCGCTAGGGTTAGATAGAATAAAATTGCTAAAACT
This sequence comes from Triticum urartu, assembly GCF_003073215.2. Lineage (NCBI taxonomy): Eukaryota > Viridiplantae > Streptophyta > Magnoliopsida > Poales > Poaceae > Triticum > Triticum urartu. The sequence continues at coordinate 376,455,090 of NC_053025.1, read as the reverse complement.
GATGATATTATTGAAAATGATGATTATGATTCTCCCCCTAGATATGAATTGTCTGTTGTTCCTAAGGGTTATGTTATGGATGAAGAAACTGCCAAAGATTTCTTTGCTTGCAATGATAGAGATGATCTTAAGAAATTATTAGCTAAGATGAAAGAAAAATCCTTGAATGCTAGAATGAAATATGACCCCCTTTTGCTACTTCACCTATCTTTGTTACTAATAAGGATTATGAATTCTCACTTGATCCTGAGTTAATTACTTTGGTTGAATCTGATCCTTTTCATGGTTATGAATCTGAAACTGTTGTGGCACATCTTACTAAATTAAATGATATAGCCACCCTATTTGCTCAAGAGGAAAAAAATCGCTATTACTATGTCCTTAAATTGTTTCCTTTCTCATTAAAGGGTGATGCTAAGATATGGTTTAATTCCCTTGCTCCTGGCTATGTGTGTAGTCCCCAGGATATGATATACTACTTCTCTGGAAAATATTTCCCCGCTCATAAGAAACAAGCTTCCTTAAAGGAAATATTTAATTTTGTGCAGATTGAACAAGAGAGTCTCCCACAAGCTTGGGGGAGGCTTCTCCGATTACTTAATGCCTTGCCTAATCATCCTCTCAAGAAAAATGAAATACTTGATATCTTTTATAATGGACTAACCGATGCTTCCAGAGACCACCTGGATAGTTGTGCTGGTTGTGTTTTCAGGGAAGGAATTGTTGAGCAAGAAGAATAATATATTGAGTAATGAAAATGATGGAAAGCTTCCTGAACCAACTCTGAAGCCAACTCCAAAGAAAAGGGGTATTCTATTTCTCAGTCATGAAGATATGCAAGAGGCAAAGAAATCTATGGAAGAAAAAGGTATTAAAGCTGAAGATGTTAAGAATCTACCACCTATTGAAGAAATACATGGTCTCGATAACCCGACACAGGTAGTAGAGGTAATCTCTCTCTGTAGATTTGATGAAGGTGATATTCCTCATTATAAGTCTGCTAGACAATGCTTAGATGAGTTCGATAATTTTATTATTAAACAAGAAAAGTTCAATGCTTATGTTAATAAACAATTGAAAAGTAAGGCTTACATGCTTGACCACTTGGGTGATTATATGAATAGAACTGTTAATGATCTTAAGCTTATTAGTAAGCATGCTTCCATGGGTACAACTCAAGTAGAACAAGTACTTAAGGCTCAAGATAATTTGCTTAATGAGTTGAATAATAAGAACAATGATAGTGTTGTTAGGGTTATGACTAGAGGTGGTAAGATGACCCAGGAACCTTTGTATCCTCAAGGTCATCCTAAGAGAATTGAGTAGGATTTTTAGAGAACTAATACTGATGCACCTAGTCCTCGTACTAAAAATGAAAAGAAAACTGATAGGACTTTGCATGCTAGTGAACCTACTATAGACACACCTGAGAATCCCAATGATATTTCTATTTCTGATGCTGAGACACAATCTGGTAATGTACATGAACCCAGTGATAATGTTAATAATGATGTTTGTGTTGATGCTCAACCTAGTAATGATAATGATGTAGAGACTGAACCTGATGTTGATCTTGATAACCCACAATCAAAGAATCAACGTTATGATACGAAAGACTTTGTTTCTAGGAAACATGGTAAAGAAAGAGAACCATGGGTTCAGAAACCCATGCCCTTTCCTCCTAAGCCATCCAAGAAAAAGGATGATGAGTATTTTGAGTGCTTTGCTGAAATGATTAGACCTATCTTTTTGCGTATGCGTTTGACTGATATGCTTAAAATGTCTCCTTATGCTAAGTATATGAAAAAAATTGTTACTAATAAAAGAAAGATACGGGAAGTTGAGATTTCTACCATGCTTGCTAATTATACTTTTAAGGGTGGAAAACCAAAGAAACTTGGAGATCCAGGAGTACCAACTATACCATGCTTCATTAAAAGAAACTATGTTAAAACTGGTTTATGTGATCTTGGAGCCGGTGTTAGTGTTATGCCTTTCACTTTGTATCGTAGACTTGATTTGAATAAGTTGACACCTACCGAAATTTCTTTGCAAATGGCTGATAAATCAACTGCTATACCCATCGGTATTTGTGAGGATGTGCTTGTTGTGATTGCAAACGTTACTATCTTAACTGACTTTGTTATTCTTGATATTCCCGAGGACGATAGTATGTCGATTATCCTTGGTAGACCCTTTTTGATTACTGCAGGGGCTGTTATTGATTGCAACAAAAGCAATGTCACTTTTCATGTTGATGGTAATGAGCATACGGTACACTTTTCAAAGAAACAACCTCAAGTTCATAGTATCAATTCTATCAGAAAAATTTCAACTATTACTATTGGAGGTTTTGAATTTCCTCTTCCTACTGCCAAAAAGAAATATGATATTCTTATTGTTGGGGATATACATATCCCCGTTGAGGTACCTAGTATTATTCAAAAATTCTCCAGTTTCATTTCATTCGGAATAAGTTCGTTAATAAGACTTGATGAACCTTGTTAATAGATTCATTTTGATGTGCATGACATGGATGAATTTAGAAGGCACAACTCTCTGTACCCATCTTTTACTTACTGTTATTTAGTTTAAATAAAGCAAAAGTAGTATTTTTGTCTGCTTTCTGAATTACCCATGCAATAAAAAATGTCCTGAAAATAAAAGTTCTCCAAATGCCCTCAAAATTTGATATGATTTTTATATAATATTTAAGAATTTCTGGTGCAAAGAACCACCAGGGGGCCTCACCAATTGGCCATAAGGGTGGAGGGCGCGCCCCCTGACCTTATGGGCCCCAACACTACTAGGAAAAGGCCTGTTAGTGGCTCACCTGTTTTGGCCATTAATGGCGCACTATAGGTGTGCCACTATCATCACGCCACTAGTAACAAGTAGTAATGGCGCACCCCTAGTGCGCCATTAGTATACCAGAAAATAGTGGCGCACTCAGTGCGCCATTACTATGCCTCCTAGGGGGGCATATTTACCTTCACGTATGCCCCCAAGTGCGCCATTACTATCCCCCATAATGCGCCACTGGTATTTAGCCCTGGTGTGCCACTAATGCTCAACAAGGTGCGCCACTACTACGAATATTAGGATTTTTTTCTTTTCTAATATTTGCACAGGTTACAAAATACATTACATCACAGAATATAAACAGCACAAAATATAAACAGGAGATTTATCGAATACAATAGAAGATTAGTCTACGAATACAATTCATCATATTAGTCTTCGAATTCAAAAGACCAAACAAAGTTAGAACATTACAAGTCTCGAGACCGCGAGTAGCGAGTTTGTCTTCACATTACAAGTCGATATCTAAACTACCATCACATAGAAGAGAGCTACGGTCATGATGAGCATCATCGCAATGAAACTGGTCTTCATCTGGTTCCTCCTCCACTCCCTCCTCTCTCCCGCTAGATAGCGCGCGTATCTAGCTTCCGCCTCCGCCCTAGTGGTGTACCCTTTGTAATTGTTACCGCTGAAAAGGTGAACCTGTCTCCGACACTCCTCCCAGTCGTTGTAGACTTCGGAAACCTTACCTTTGTACACGACATACGACAGAATCTCTATGCACTAGACAAACAAAATGTTAGTAGCAATTCATAGACAATACATAAGCAATATATAATTATGCAACAAAAGGATCAGAAGAGAAAAGCAGCACATTAATAGCATGATTCATGGTCCTACTAATAAATAGCATTGATTACATATAAGTTGAACGACTGTCCAAACCAAAGAGAAATACAAGTTCATTAAAGTTTAATTACAACATGAGCTAATCGATATTTCAGAACTACATAGCATCACTACTTTTGACTCAAATCGGGGACCGGAGCGTTGATAAAGCCGCCGTCTTTCATGATGGTCATGAAATCGCGATCGTTGTCATCTTGCATTTGTAGCGTTGTTTCTATTTCACTATTGGACGGTTGATATTTGAGGTAGAACTGCCCCAAGGTACGAAGGACATCTTGATGGATGATTTCCGCAAACTCCGACTGGATGCGAAAGAATTCTTGTCTGAGGACCGCGTCCTGAATTGCCGACAAGCGTGTGGCCCAATCTTTGAGACTATTTTGTAGCAAAAGGTGATTATGGTCCCGTATGATCGCCCGCATGTGATGGAGGGTGTAGTAGGCATCCTTCTGACCGCCAGGCGGCTGCTTGGCGCAGGGGAACGTCGTTATGTGGGTGAACACGTGCTTGCCGTACCTAAAAATTGGCCTCCTGAAGGTGCATCCAGATTTGGCGTATCCGGGGAGAACATCACCAAGAACTTTCTTGATATTTGTGTAGTCTTTATTCTACTGACGGTCCATGTCGAAATACGTGGCCATGGAATAGTTCGGGCTTAAGAGGATGAGTGTTCAACATGCGTCACTGCACAAAACACGAAATGTTAGAACAAAAAGAACGATCGAAATCTAAGAAATCATATGTTACGGGGCGGTGAGGGGATATGACTTACTTGGGAAAGTAAGGAACGAGGAAGTTATCCTTATCTGGGTTCACCAGAAAGACGCCTTCGAAGTATGAACTCTCGACTTGCCGGTCCCCAGTGCTGCCCAAGATCTTGGCACGCATGTAGAATGGGTCGACTATCACAATGTCTGGGGTCTTGTCTCTAATGATCCGCATCTCCATACTTAGCGAAAATAGCCGAATGAAGGTGTAGTGCAGCGGATGAAGGTTAAACATAGCGAAGATGTCATCAAACCGCAGGACGATCATACCCCCGATGGCGCTATCGACAAAGCCCTTGCCCTCTGGCACATTTGCCACAAAAACTGGGTATGCCACATCATTCTCGGAGAGACGCCGCTTCTCCAAAGAAAGAACACTGTCATGCAGACTCCACATAGCACCGGTTGCGGCATTGAGCAGATTAGTCGGTAGCATCGGCCTACGCACCACATGCACCCTCCTCGAGATATCCTTAGGTGAAGGTGGCCCTTCCTGAGCATGGATCGTACTCGGTGTCGGCTGGTTAGCACCCTTGTTATTCTTTCTTTTCTGTCCCTTCTTATTCTGCTGTAATGGCATCGAGTTCTTCTCAGAGACCACCTTCTTCAGTGTGTTGGGGCTAATAATATTTCGCACCTCGGCTATCTGAGGCTCGGTGAAGGCGGCAGCTGGAGGCATCTCCTGAGAACTGAACGCCAGACGACGCCTGTTGCAATTGGGTTTCTCCGCGGCACCAGCTAGATCGCGATCGTCTTTTGCAGGGTTGGGTTCTTGAGAAGGAGGCCCCAAGAATTCGTCACCGTACCCATGTTCGTTGAAGTACTTATTGACCCTGTAAATGTACCGTCGTTGTCGTCCAGATCCTGTGCCGTATGCATGTCCGAATCAGCTGACGGCAGTAGCGTTGCGGCGGTCTTGCCATGGCTTGGTGCCGGCACGACTAGCGGTGTTGTCTGTGGGGTGGTGTCCCCCGCCCCCAAACGAATCTGGCTCTTCGGCCAAAGATTGGACCAGCTTATGTAGGCACTGAGGTTCATCACATCATCTTCGTCGGCCCCAGGGGGTCGATACGGAGGTAACAAGTCGTCGCAGCCCCGCAGCACCCGAACCAGTTGAACCCTATACACGTTGGGTGGCATCGGATTACCGTGGAACACGCGGTTGCCCGGTTGAATGATTCTGGCCTTGGCGACATCGATCAACTCGCCGTCCACGACGTGCAGGAGAGTGCATAGAACATCGGCAGCACCCTGCGAGAACATGTAGGGCGTCAGGTATGCCTAGTCAAAGGCAAGGAGATGAAGTCATCGGCCGAGAGGCTTAGTTACCGTGATAGCGTCGAGCTTGGCTAATGTCGAGGCATCGCCAACGGCGGGCGTGCAAGTGACGGAGGTGCCACTTGCTGCCGAGGTGCCGGCCGGCGTATTCTTCCCACACCCGAGTGCATTACGCTCCAATGCCGGCGCCGACGCCGGAGACACCAATGCCGCCTCCGTCAGAGACACCAATGGTGCCGCCGGCGTGTTGTGCGAGTTGCTGCCCGTGAGGCTGGGAATCGGGGGCGGCCCCTATTGGTCTCACACTTGCTCTTCGACTATCTCTAGAATCTGCGCCATTTGTGCCTTGAGTTCTTGAACCTTGCGCTCCTGGCTTTCCGAGCTGGTCTTTCTCTCATTTCACCCAGCGGTATAGTATTTCGACCATTTCGTGGACAAGCCTTTGCCGGCCACACGACCAGTTGACGTCGGCTTACTCATCTTATCTTTGCGTTTCATTACGTTCAACGCCCTATTTAAAGTGGTGTCCCAAGGGGAGCTCTGAGACAACCCCGCGCTACTGCTTTCAGTTTCCTGCAGAAGGAACGTGAACCATTTAGAAATTTGGCTTCATTAATTAGAATGCAACCATATGGAGCTAATTTCTCGGGGGTGTATTCCTTACCAGAACAAGCTCAAGCGCATTGGTCTTCGGATCTGTGGTAAGCTCCTTTGTTACCGGGTCAATCTTGTACCGGGCCCTGACATAGTTCCTGGTATGCTTGTCACAGTATTTATCGAAGAGGGGCGGTAGGCCTTGCTTGGCACGCTCCATGTCCTCCTTGTCCCATATAGGTTCCGCCACTCTGTAACCGCCGGGACCAAGTTTGTGGACCCCTAAGTTCAAGTCCCGCATATCTTTTCCCCACTAACTTTATTCCACGGTTGCGTTGCTCTCGCACTTGATCTTGAACTCTAGGTAGTCAGCTTCGCTGATCGAAGTATTTGTCTCCTTGATCTTCTCATAACTATCACGTTTTTCAATCCTTCTCTCCACCGCGGCTCTCCAAGTAGCCAGGGCCGTGCTCATCTTCGTGAGGGCGGCACTGTTCACTTTATTCCGTGAGAGACGTGTGTTTGCGAAGTCACCGGGGAACTTGTATCGTTCGTGCAGCTTCGTGAAGGAGGTTGCGCAAATTCCCTCGGTCACGATGCCTTAGGTTCTCAGTGTTGATCGAGACGGTGATCTGGAAAATGCACCCGAGGTGTCTCGTGTACCCCTTGACTAATTCTTTGGGCGCCGTTGGATGCCCACTGGAGGACACTTCAGTAAATTCCTCCTTGACGGTGCCGAGCACGTTCGGGCGCCGGTCCTTCCATTACCTCTTCGGTTGGCTGCCATCTGTGCGTGCACTGCCATCATCAGTGGTGGCATCCTCGGCGGCACCATCAATGGTGTCATCCCCGACGCCACTAGGGGTTGTGTAGTCGGGATCGGTGTCTTCCGCGGCGTCCTCATAGCGGTGAGGTTCTTCCTCCATCTCCTTGGACAAGTCCCAGAATGCCTTGCCCGAACCGCCGGCTTCATCGTTGTGGGCCATGTTTCGCTCTAAATAGGAAAAAAATTTGGTCATTGTCAAGGAACAAGATCTCTAAGTTGACCAAATAACCTAATTCTCGAGGAATGTCGCCAAAAAGTTGGTTATTGTCAAGGAACAATTGAGAGATGTTTGTGATATTGCCTAGGTGTTTTGGGATGAACCTGTTAGTGTGTTGTTGCTAAGGTCCAAGTCCCTTACTAACCCCGTTCTTGTCTCCTCTCACTATCTCTCTCACACACATGGCAAGCAAGGGTGTCTGAGTGTGTGAAAAAATACTAAACTAATCCATGGGCTGAAAATTGATCATCTGTTTCAGATTGCAATTTTCTTTCTTGGGGCTTCGGTGTGCGGTACAAAACTGAAGTTTGGAAATCTACAAAAATTGTTAGGAATTGTCTTAGTAAAGAAGTGCTAGAAAATGGCTTAAATATATCAGGTCCTACTCTAGTTTACTCCAGTTTAGGTTGCAGTAAAAATGCACCACTATGGAGTATCAGGTCCCTAGCAAAAATGCACTACATAGCAAGCCATAATGCTACTCCAATTTTCACAGATTAAAGCAATACTGACTACAAGCAATATTGCAAAATTACAGAGAACGAAAATTGCAAAATTCAGTACTCCATAACATTACAAAAACTTTTATGTGATTGGAACTATACTGAAACTTTACTCCATATATATATGATCATTTTTGTTTGAAAAGTTTCATTTAATTTTGTGTGGAGTAGTTTTAATTAAATAAAGTTTTTAACTGCATGAGATGAGAGAAATGAGAAGAAGAGAGAAGGGCTACTGCTTGCAAGAATAGCTGCTTGCAAGTCCTACAGTAAATGGTTTTAGTGAAACATCTATTATTTATTCCATAAGAACAGCAAATCAACTGCATGTGTCCTTCATTGAGCCTGATTTCCCTTGGCATGGTGAGCCAATTTAATTCGTTTGCATCTTCTTTCAAAAATGCAGTTGGAAGATCACCCACTGTGTTGCCTAAAAAAAGTCATGCTAAATACACATACATGTAGTTTATCGAGTGATGGACAAAAAAACAGTTGATCCTACTTAATTAAGTACTAAGATACCCCGGCCCATGCATTAGTTGCAAGTACCCCATATGTCCTATTTTTAGCAAAGTCATTCTAAAATTCACGGAAAATTTCAGCATGACCTTTTCTGAAAATAGGACATATGGAGTACCCAAATTTGTCGGAACGGAAGTTAATCGACATTCCGGCAACCTCGAGGGCCTCTCAGGGTACTTGCAAAATCATTATCCCACCCCTGCCTCGATGCAACCCCACAACACCCCACAATATCATCACGACACGATGGTCGGAGACAAAAACCCCCAATATCATCACGACATGATGGTCGGAAACAAAACCAAGCAATCACTACTGGAATCAGTTACTTTGCCATCTGCCAGCTCTTTGCCGTCTGCTAGCAGACGGCAAAGAAGCTCTTTGCCATCACCTACCGAAAAGCAAAAGACGAAGAAATGGCGGATGGAAAAACAGGCCGTTGCCATCTGCCAGCTCTTTGCCGTCAGCTGCCTGACGGCAAAGAGACAGGTGGCCCCGACCCCCAGCCCGTTTAGAAAAAACTTAACGCCCCACCTCTTTGCCGTCTGCTAGCAGACGGCAAAGAGAGATAAAGGCGGCCGACAAAGAGCGGCGGACGGCAAAGAGTAGACTAACTAACGGCCCCCACCCCCGCCCGTTACTCTCTCTGCTTTCCCTCTCTCCTCCCCGACGCCCACCAGATCCCCACCCACCGCCACCCTGCCGCCCGGCACCGCCCACGCCGCCCGGCGCCGCCCCCGCCGCCCGGTGCCCCCCACCACCGCCCCCGCCGACCGTCCCATTGCTCCGGTGAGGGGCAACTTCTTTTTTTTCTTCTGTTTTTTCATTTTTTGCTGTTTAATTGTTAGTGCTAGATTGTGTTAGTGTTAGTGTGAGAAAAGAATTAGAAGAATTAGAAGAAGTAGAAGTAGTAGAAGAAGTAGAAGAAGAAGAAAAGAAGTAGAAAAAAGATGAAAAAAGAAAAAGAAGAAAAGAAGTAGATGAAGAAAGGAAGAAAAGAAGTAGAAAAAAGATGAAAAATGAAGAAGAAGAAAAGAAGTAGAGGAAGTAGAAGAATAAGAAAAGAAGTAGAAGAAGTAGAAGAAGAAGAATAAAGAAGTAAAAAAGTAGAAAAAAGATGAAAGAAAAAGAAGAAGAAAGGAAAGAAGAAGAAGAAGAAGAAGAAGAAGAAGAAGAAGAGAAAGAAAGAAGAAGAAGGATAGAAGGAAACACCCCGACCCCCTGACCCCGACATCACACCCGACCCCCTGACCCCCCTGACCCCGACACCACGACACGACACCCCGACCCCCGACCCCCTGACCCCCCGACCACGACACCACACCCTGACCCCGACACCACACCCCGACACCCGACCCCCTGACCCCCTGACCCCGACACCCCGACTCCGACACGACACCCCGACCCCCCGACCCTGAAACAGCACCCCGACCCCGACACGGCACCCCGACACCCGAACCCGACACCCCGACACGACACCCCGACACCCCGACCCCCCGACCCCGAGACAGCACCCCGACCCCGACATGGCACCCCGACACCGACACGACACCCCGACCCCCGACACCTCCGGAAAACGTGTTCTTTGGCCTTCCAGAGGCCGACAGGGTCATATATTTGTGAATTATTTGTTAGGTCATATATTTTTCGATTTTGTTATGAAAAACAACATATATAATTGTGTTGATCGGGTAGATTTAAATGTGCAGTTGTTTCATCGCTGTGAGGTTTGGTGTTCGATGACCTCGCCGTGCGTTTGACGAGCTCAGCCCCTTCATTCGTGGGTGAGCACAAATGACATGTCCTCCTTCCCCATTAATTATTTGCTCTGTGCCGGTGTTCGTGCCAATGAAACTTGATAGCTAGTTATATATGTGTCTTGAATCATCAGTATGCGTAACAAATATGTGTCTCCCGTTCGAAAGCGTCATAGTTATAAATATGCATGCATTTGCATATTTATAACCTTGATTCTTTCGAATTGTCCAACGCTATCCATGGACAGCCCGAGTGTGTAGATTAGGTTCGTTTTCCCATATGCTTTGCTCCGGATCCGACGCATAAATTTCATCAGTGCCTCCCCTGTTGTTCTCCGGGTACACATCCTCTCTGTTTATTGCAGAGACATGTATCAAGAGAACAGCGGGGATGTGCTGCCGAAATTTTGCGTCGGATCCGGAGCATAGCATGGGAAAATGAACCCAGTCTACACATACTCGGGTGGGATTAGGACCTATCATTACCTATTAGAGTGTAGGTTGCATGGACGTAATAAAATTGAGTTGGGAGCACTACTTGGCTGCCTCGGCCCCGCCGAGTGAGATTATCGACGGTGTCTTGTGCGAGACGAGGGCAGACATGGTGATCAGAAAGTTCTGGGTAATATGTCCTTTACACAATTAAAAATCTTCAACTAACTAGTTATTAATTGTACTAATCAATATTGTCTCATTTGATTGCAGACATTCTACAGGTTTGAGGAGGGATACGAGGAGGAAGCTGCAAATGTTATCTATAACGTCTGCAAGCGCCTACTACAGAACTTACGGCACGAGGCTCGGGTGCAGGCTGTTCGAGACTACTATGCCTCGCGTGGTATCAAGAAGACCAAGCCGGTGTGCCGCGAGGAGTTCTTGAGTAAGGAGCAGTACATGAAGGTAATTCTTAAGGCCTTGTACTTACTTCCTTCATTTAGTAATTCATAGGCGTAGCGCTCAAGTTTCTATTTGCTAACTTAGGCCCCTCCGAGATGGTGTGCGGATCGGATGGATTGTTGGGAGGTGTTGGTCAATGAGTGGTGCTCAAATGAATGGCTAGCCCTCCACAAGGATGCCAAGGACAAACGTGCCCAAATGGAAAGTGTGCCACACCATCAAGGCAGCTCCAACTTATTTTAGTTCGGGCGGAACTGGGTATGTGGTTTGCTTCATGATTCATGCAATTCATTCATCATGCTAGCTTTAGCCCTTTAATTACTAATTAACTTTGTTTCTCTCTTTTCAGGCACGCTACAATAAGGCGGATAAGGTGCCAGAGGTGTACGACCTATATGCCATGGCCCACACTGGCCCTTACAAGAAAGTCAAGGCATTCTCTGCGTCTGACCTCGATGATCCAAAGAACTTCACCAACATCTCCTCCCACGACAAGCTCGTGCAATATAGAGATCAGGGGATGACTTTAACCCGAGCCAAGGTCCCATTAATACAGGGATGTTGATGATATCTGGCGGCGGGAGGTCCCATGGCTCCATATCTGGCGGCGGGAGATCAGGAGATGGACTTATCTGTTGTCCTAGCACATTCCCGGAGATCAAGGCGCGCCAGTCGAGCTCCGCTCCTGAGATAAGGCCACATGAACGGCCAGTCCAACTCACCTTCAAGGTTAGTTATACGTACTCAGCTATCTTTCTCCATTACATTGTGTGCGCTTCCATCAATGATTACAAACGGTCATGTGAGTGGTGTTGCAGGCTGCTATATAGAGTGAGAGAGATAGAACGGAGAAACTTCTGGCGGAGGCGGCAGAGAGGCAGCGGGAGTTGGAGGAGAGGACGACAAAGATGTTGGACGAGGAGAGGGCACGGAATGACATGCAGGCAAGGGCCATGTACGAGCTCCTTGTGGTAAGTTTCTTCTGCAGATTAGCCTAAACATTCATGTAGTGTTTGTCTCATTACTAACTAGTATGACTGTGTTTGTCAAAACCAAATGTGCAGTCTATGTGTGAGAAATCCGGTCAGACCGCTCCGCCGATGCCAGTGATTGCTCCTGGGAACACGGTGAGTTTAACTTGAATGGACATTACTTGCTAGTCTTAACATTTGAGTGTCATCATGGTAACGAGACATTGGTAATGATCATTGGTGCAGCATAACTCCAAACAAGCATCGCACGATCCTTCTCCAGCTACCGGCGCGAGCCAGCCCGTTCCTACACCCCCATGATCACGGTAAGTTTCCCTAGTGTTTTGCTTAAAAAATACGTAAATACCTAGACTTAGCTTTATTTCCTCCAATATGCTTACCATAATGGCCTAGAGTTAGATTCTTTTCCTCCAAAATGACTTAATAAGCTTACTGGCCTCCAAAACCATCCATTTTACCTAAGTTAGCTCTAAAACGATTTGTAATTAGCTTACTTATGTCAAAAATTGCATAATTAGCTTAGTTAGCTCATAAACGATTCATTTTACCTAAGTTAGCTCTAAAATGACCCATTTTACCTTAGTTAGCTTATAAATGATCCAGTTTATCCAAGTTAGCTCTAAAATGACCCATTTTGCCTAGATTAGCTCGTAAATGATCCATTTTACCTACGTTAGCTTTAAAATGACCCATTTCACCTAGGTTAGGTCCAAAATGACCCATCTTACCTAGGTTAGCTCCAAAATGACCCATCACACCTAGGTTAGCTCCAAAATGACCCATCACACCTAGGTTAGCTCTAAAATGATGCTTTTTACTAAGTTAGCTCATAAACGATTCATTTCAACTAAGTTAGCTCATAAACGATCAATTTCACCTAAGTTAGCTAAAAGCGATCCATTTCACCTAAATTAGCTCTTAAATGATCCATTTCACCTAAGTTAGCTCAAAAACGATCCATTTCACCTTAGTTAGCTCAAAAACGATCCATTTCACCTTAGTTAGGTCATAAACGACCCATTTCAACTAAGTTAGCTCATAAATGATCCATTTCACCTAAATTAGCTCAAAACCGATCCATTTCACCTTAGTTAGCTCAAAAACGATCCATTTCACCTTAGTTAGCTCATAAACGACCCATTTCAACTAAGTTAGCTCACAAATGATCCATTTCACCTAAGTTAGCTCAAAAGCGATCCATTTCACCTTAGTTAGCTTATAAACGACCCATTTCAACTAAGTTAGCTCATAAATGATCCATTTCACCTTAGTTAGCTCATAAACGGCCCATTTCAACTTAGTTAGCTCATATATGATCCATTTCACCTAAGTTAGCTCATAAATGACATATACTTCTTGTTCTAGTCTTCTTCTTGTTCTAGTCTTCTCCTTGTTCTAGTCTTCTTCTTCTAGTCACCTATTTCTAACTTTCTTATTTGCCATTTTGCAGATTTCATTCACTTCATGGAAGCTAGCTTGCTATGATGGAGTGCTTGTTTTTCTTTGCTAAAACTTTGCATTGTATCTAGCTTGCTATGATGGAACTTCCTATCTTGATGAAACTTTGCATTGTAATATGTATATGGATGGAACAATGTGTATGGATGGAACTTGATGGAACTTGCTTATGTACGAATGGATGAAATTTAATTATGTGCTGGATATGTGATATGTTTGCTGTTAAATAGTCCTGTGAAATATATCTATATATGTCATATATATTTGCTGTGAAAACTGTTGGATTAAAAAGCAGAAAAAAGAGCCAATATGCAGGCTCTTTGCCTTCTGCCACCGATGGCAACGGGCTCTTTGCCGTCAGCCGCAGACGGCAAAGAAGCTACGTGGGAGCCAACTGTGCTTCCTGGGAGTTGACCCATTTGGTTAGTTCGCTTACAGTGGCAGACGGCAAAGAGTGAACAATTTAGCCGTCAGCGGCGGACGGCAAAGGCCTGCCATGTAGTGACATCTAGCTGACATCATACGGTGGACGACAAAGGAAGGACAAATTTTGCCGTCAGCGGCGGACGGCAAAGGCCTGCCAGTAGCCACCTAATGGACTAACAACGCATTTTTTGCCGTCTGCTTTCTTTGCCGTCTGTTGCTGATGGCAAAGGCCCCTTTGCCGTTAGCCGCATAAAGCGGGCGGCAAAGTAGCTGTTTGCTGGACCTTACTTTGCCGAAGCCTGTTGCCGTCCGTGGCAGACGACAAAGACCTTTGCCATCCGCCATTCAGGCCTTTGCCGTCCGCCGTGGCAGAAGGCAAAGTAGCTGATTCCTGTAGTGAATATATCTTCTAGCAATGAAACCCTACCCTGATTCCCCTTTCTTCCTCTTTTTTCACCTAAACCTGCAAACATTTAGGGAAAGCAATTAATACAAGGCACAAAAATGGCATGCTATGTAGCCTTAATGCTACAGAACATATGAAATACATGCCAACAATATATATGATATAAACTCCAATAATTTTTGAATAAAAACAGTAGCTAAAAACAGTAGCAAGCAAGCAATTCATTTGACTAACTATTTAAAACAGTAGCAAGCAGGCAATTTTCTTGGCTGTGCATGGCTCACTTGATACCATGCATGGTTTATTAATTCATGGGAAACTAGAAGAGACCTAGTCTCTGTCTCTACCATTTGGTGGCATGAATTAGTTAACATAGTAAACAAAGCTACTGTTTTTGCTAGCAAGCAAGCAAGTATATAAACAGGTCAAGCAAGCTTCCTGAAGAATATTAACAAAATTTATCTGTACCAATGAACTAAATCTATCAGTTTTGCTGAAATAATAAAGCTCTAACAAAAGTGATTTTAGCACCTTGATACAAGCATATGAAGAAAATTTTATGATAGTATATACAACAACTTATCCTCATAAGCCAAAACAACTTTGTAAAAGCCAGATGCAACTTTTTGAGCTAATTTTGAGCAGAACTCCTTGAGGAAATAGCAGCAAGGAGTGGCTAGAGCTGCAAACAGTGGCTAGAACTGCAGATTTGCACATTAAAGGACACAAACTCAAGCAAGCTTCCTGAACAATACCCTGACAGAAAACATAGGACAAGCAATGAATTTCTATAACTAACAGAGATCAGGTGCAGCTGCAGTGACTATCATTTGTATTCTTGTTGCTAAAACTTGCCAAGTTTATGTCTAGGTAAGGAGCAGGAAGAAGAGGAGCCAAGCAATTTCTAATTGATTTCTAGCACTGGGTTTACTAATCTCATAAGTAGATAAGTAGATGGTACAGTTTTTATCTTTGAAAAAATGCAGTTGGAAGACCACCCACTGTGTTGCCTAAAAAAAGTCTCAACGTAAAGATTGTATTTAGCAAGTTTGGATTTAACATGATTAGAGGCCCATCTGACCAATGTTTGGTTCCTAAATTAATCCCCATTGTAAAAAAATCATCGCCATGCCTACACAGGAAGATGGACACTTGCTACAGAGCAACAAGATGGACACTTGCTAATTTGACCAAAATTAGCAATTTGTTGAACCTAATTTGACCTAAATTTGAGAGGGATTTGACCTAAACCTAGCAAAAGAGAGAAGAAGAGGGCATGGCCGGGAGGGAGGAAAGGAGGAAGTGAGGCAGAGGGAGGAGGGCAATGAAGATTGCCTTACCACGATGAGGTGGTGGTCGGAGCAAAGACGACGGAGGGTGGAGACGGCAAGCTTGGGGGGGCGGGGATAGACGGCAGGGAGGTCGCGAGGTGCCCGGGCCTCCTCTCCTGGTGGACGCGGGCCTCGTCCTCCTAGTGCTCCGGTGACGACTCCGGCGACGGAGCGGGTGCGGGGGTCGTCGGGTGCGGGGGGTCGTCGGCGGTGGTGGAGCGGGCGCGGGGGGCGAGGGGGATCTGGCGAGGGAGGGACAGCGAGATGGACAGAACACACCTACATAGTGGGGGGAAGGTTAGGAATGGCGCACCATCTAGGGGTGCGCCATAAACACAGTGATAGCAATGGCGCACCTTCCCCTGGTGCGCCATTACTAACTTTTTTTAGTTGCATCTAATATTTTTTAGAAGATGACGATCAAATTTGAAAACATTTATGAATGTGAAAAAATGTCATCAAATTTGTTATTTGAAAATATTTATGAATATGAAAAAATCATCAAATTTGTTATTTAAAAATATCATCAAATTTTTTGTTTGAAAATATTTTAAAAATATCATAAAAATTGGTATACCAATGGCGCACCTCCTAGGGGTGCGCCATAAGTACATTGATAGCAATGGCGCACCTTCTCCTGGTGCGCCATTAATAACTTTTTTTTGGATTTTTTGTTGCATCTAATATTTTTTTTAGAAAATGACGATAAAATTTGGAAACATTTATGAATGTGAAAAAATATCATCAAATTTGTTATTTGAAAATATTTACGAATATGAAAAAATATCATCAAAGTTGTTATTTGAAAATATCATCAAATTTGTTATTTGAAAATATCATCAAATTTGTTTTTTTGGATTTTTAATTGCATTCATTTGTGAATTGGTAAAACATTTATGAATATGAAAAAGTATCATCAAATTTGAAATAATATTCATGAATTCAAAACGGGCCCATGAAATTTAAAAATATTCATGAGTTCAAAAAATATTAACAAATTCAATACTTTTTGTGAGTTAGAAATTCAATACCAGAATAAACATAAATAAAAATTGGTATACCAGAATAAACATAAATAAATATTCATGAGGACTAGAACAGAAGAAATATCATTTCAATATGTCAAAATACAATCGAGAAATGAAGACTGCAATTTAAATACAATCGATCTTAGCTAGCTATCTTTTCACAATCTTCTTGGCCTTCTTTTTCGCAAATGGAGTTCTTCTGTTGAACGGACGTCCTTTAGGTAGGGTGGTCCTGCTTCTTCTTGTGGTGTATGGCACTTCATCGTTGTCGTCATGTTCCATCTTCGGGTCACCGTACTTGTCGAAGTCTTGCTCATTGGCGACTCCATCCATTCCGATGATCATCCTTTTGCCTCTCCTCACGACAACACGACTGGGCTTTGACGGCTCGGTAATGAAGAAGCATTGGTCCACTTGGGAAGCCAGTACCCATGGCTCATTTTTCGCGGTGACGTTTGCGCCCGCAGTCTTGGATTTGGCTTCGGGCACAACCATGGTGGTGAAATACCAGTCTTCTTTTAGGACGCTCTTGGCCCATCTGACACTGAACATCAGGACCTTCTCTCCAGTGTAGCTCAGCTCCCAGTTCTCCTCGATCCTTCTGTAGTATCTGTCCTTGTCGTTACCGGTGTAGGATTCCATCGTTACCCCGGAGTTCTGATAACCATCGCTCTTCATTTCCTTGTCCTCGGTGTAGAATGTGTAGCTGTTGATATCGTACGCCTCATAGGTGTAGAATGGGACAATGCTCTAATAATGATGATCATCACACTTCTATTTATTTACAACTCAATGATTACAACTCGATACTAGAACAAAGATGACTCTATATGAATGCCTCCGGCAATGTACCGGGATATGCAATGAACCAAGAGTGACATGTATGAAAGAATTATGAACGGTGGCTTTGCCACAAATACTATGTCAACTACATGATCATGCTAAGCAATATGACAATGATGAATGTGTCATGATGAACGGAATGATGGAAAGTTGCATGGCAATATATCTTGGAATGGTTATGGAAATGCCATAATAGGTAGGTATGGTGGCTGTTTTGAGGAAGATATAAGGAGGTTTATGTGTGAAAGAGTGTATCATATCACGGGGTTTGGATGCACCAGCGAAGTTTGCGCCAACTCTAAATGTGAGAAAGGGCAATGCACGCTACTGAAGAGGCTAGCAAGGATGGAAGGGTGAGAGTTCGTATAATCCATGGACTCAACATTAGTCATAAAGAACTCACATACTTATTGCAAAAATCTACAAGTCATCAAAAACCTCGGCACTATGCGCATGCTCCTAGGGGGATAGATTGGTAGGAAAAGACCATCGCTCGTCCCCGACCGCCACTCGTAAGGAAGACAATCAAATAACACCTCATGTTTCAAATTTGTTGCATAACGTTTACCATACGTGCATGCTACGGGACTTGCAAACTTCAACACAAGTATTTCTCAATTTCACAACTACTCAACTAGCATGACTTTGATATTATTACCTCCATATCTCAAAACAATCATCAAGCATCAAACTTTTCTTAGTATTCAACACACTCATAAGAGTTTTATTACTAATCTCGCATACCAAGCATATTAGGATTTTAAGAAAATTACCATGCTAATAAGACTCTCAAAATAATCTAAGTGAAGCATGAGAGATCAATAGTTTCTATAAAACAAATCCACCACCGTGCTCTAAAAGATATAAGTGAAGCACTAGAGCAAAACTATAAAGCTCAAAACATATAAGTGAAGCACATAGAGTATTCTATCAAATTCCAAATCATGTATGGCTCTCTCAAAAGGTGTGTACAGCAAGGATGATTGTGGTAGACTAACAAGCAAATACTCAAATCATAAAAGACGCTCCAAGCAAAACACATATCATGTGGTGAATAAAAATATAGCTCCAAGTGAAGTTACCGATAGAAGTAGACGAAAGAGGGCATGCCTTCCGGGGCAACCCCAAGCTTTGGCTTTTAGGTGTCCTTAGATTATCTTGGGGGTGCCATGGGCATCCCCAAGCTTAGGCTCTTGCCACTCCTTCTTCCATAATCCATCAAATCTTTACCCAAAACTTGAAAACTTCACAACACAAAACTTAAAGTAGAAAATCTCGTGAGCTCCGTTAGCGAAACAAAAAAAAAGACCACTTCAAGGTACTGTAATGAACTCATTCTTTATTTATATTGGTGTTAAACCTACTGTATTCCAACTTCTCTATGTATTATAAACTATTTTACTAGCCTTAGATTCATCAAAATAAGCAAACAACACACGAAAAACAGAATCTGTCCAAAACAGAATAGTCTGTAGTTATCTGTAGCTAGCGCAAGATCTGGAACCCCAAAAATTCTAAAATAAATTTCTGGACGTGAGGTATTTATCTATTAATCATATTCAAAAAGAATTAACTAAATAGCACTTTCCAAACAAAAATCACCTCATGGCTTTCTTGACGGAGGGTCCAAGTCTCCTGGATCTTATCTGATGAGAAAATCACATTTCCAAAGGTTTCATTCCATTTGGACTCCGTTTGATATTCTGTTTCTCCGAAACACTGAAATAGGCAAAAAACAGTAATTCTGGGCTGGGCCTCCGGTTAATAGGTTAGTCCCAAAAATAATATAAAAGTGGAAAATAAATCCCAATATAGTCCAAAACAGTAGATAATATAGCATGGAGCAATAAAAAATTATAGATACGTTGGAGACGTATCACTATCCACACACCTCTCCACATTTGCAAATAAGGCCTTCCCTCGTTCATCATTTTCTTTCACAAGATAAAATACTCATACAATGCATCTTGATGTTATGTGCAACGCACAGGCATTATGGGGGTTCAGCTGAGAATATAATACACAGACAGGCTCACGATTCTGGACTTTGGGCCATAGGCCGCTGGGCCTGCATGTTTGAGGGCCCATGTGTTCTACCTCAGGCTTTTCATATTGCAAGAGATTGGTACGGCGCTGGTTTTAGATGTTGTCGCAAGGCAAATACACAAAATTGAATAAAGCATGGCAACTGTTAGAATGAAATCGAACGACAGTTCCTAACAATCAATCAGAGTTGGAATTCTATCAATGATATACCTCATGATAAATAATATTGTCGAACTACTTATACACATAGGACACGTGTTTCACCATGACAGATTCTTACATCAAAATCTCTCGGAGGATAGATCAGTTCGGTAGTTGTGTGCTGCTACTGAAGAATTTCAAAGTTGATTTGGACCAGCTCACCTTGCCGAGAAAGTCCGATTATGACATCATCCCCTACCACAAGATATGATTTAGATTTGAACCTTGACCATCCTTTAGCATCAATCATCATGCGACCATCCTTTGTACTTACGGTATATTGAGCGGGTTCATTCACACCAAGGCTGCGCATGGTAAGAGAAACTTGGCCACGGTCGCCTGGATTGTTGAACGACTCCCTCGTTGCTCTAGGAATTCTTTGTGTGCAAACAGGAAGACATACACAAACAGTTAGATCAACATAGTGAATCATGTGAAACAACATGGAAAGAAAAAAGAATGAAGCACTTGGGCGGCCAATGCTTACCAAGAAGGTGGACATGTAGGTTTCTGTAAGGACTTTGGTATATGAAGTGTGAACTGCAGCCCAGTCTATTGCCGGTGCAACTGTTGGTTCCATTGCCACTGCACGGGTTGGACCAGATGCAAGTGCAAGTGTTGGTGCATGTGTCGAAGCTGTTGCTGGTGCCCGTGCCGGTGCGACTGGTAGTGCCACTGCTGCTGCCGGAAACGGTGCTCCTTGTAGAGCTGGTGCTGGTGTCGATGCCCAATCCTCTGGTACATTAGCCTGGTCCACTGATACGGTCGGTGCCCAATCCTCAGCTGGATCAGACCGAGCTGTTGCCGCTGTCAGTGCTAGAGCAATTGCCGTTGGAGAAGGTGTCGGTTCTCGATCCATTGCTGAAGGTGGTACCAATGTGCGAAACAACGGCAATCGTGTCTGGTCTGCTATGATTAGCTTTCTAACTTGAGTAAGCTCCGTGACCGTGATCCAGTCTTTTTCTTCATTTCTTTTTAACGCGAGAAGGACTAATTGTGGCGTGTTTGTTAAACCAAATTGCAGTTGATCAAAGAGATTCAGCTTATACTCAGACAACAGACTGATCCAATTGTTTTCGATATTATAAGTGATGGACAGTGCCTTAGTTACTGACACGACATGAGAAGTGAAACTTGCAAAAAAACATCGTAGAGTAAACCAAACGGTTTATTTTGTGATGAATGCCACATGGCAAAACCTGCATAGTAAAATTGCAGCAAAAGAAAGAAAACATGACATTAAATCAATAAGATTTAGATAGTAAATCAATAGGCCTTACTTGATGTGACACGAGTGAATCCTTACCAGGAAATCACTATGTTGAAATACTAAACAGAAGATTGATCGTCCAACTACGTGTGGCATGCAGGGCCCCCGCCTACTCCCACAAGGAAGACAGTCCAAAGGTCATGACAAATTGTATGGACCAAACATCCATGGGACTGGAAATCCTGGTGGTTGCGATAAACCCTACAATGCATACAGATAATGGAGTGTAAACATAATTTTGCATCATGCTTTTATATCGATATTTATTGCATTATGGGCTGTTATTTCACATTATGTCACAATACTTATGGCTATTCTCTCTTATTTTACAAGGTTTACATAAGGAGGGAGAATGCTGGTAGCTGGAATTCTGGACTGGAAAAGGAGCAAATATTAGAGACCTATTCTGCACAACTCCAAAAGTCCTGAAACTACACGGAACACCTTATAATAAATAATGAAAAATCCTCGCAAAAGATGAAGTCCAGGGGGCCCACACCCTTCTCACGAGGGTGGGGGGCGCCCCCCTAGGGTGCACGCCCTGCCTCGTGGGCCCCCTGGTGGCTCTCTGATGACCATCTTCTCCTATATGAAGTCTCTCGTCGAGAAAAAAATAAGAAGCAACCTTTCGGGACAAAACTCCGTCGCCACGAGGCTGAACCTTGGTGGATCCAATCTAGAGCTCCAGGAGAGCTGTTCTGCCGGGGAAACATTCCTCCCGGAGGGGGAAATCATCGCCATCGTCATCACCAACGCTCCTCTCATCAGGAGAGGGCAATCTCCATCAACATATTCATCAGCACCATCTCATCTCAAAACCCTTGTTCATCTCTTGTATCCGATTCTTGTCTTCAAGTTCGGGATTGGTGCTAGTAGGTTGCTAGTAGTGTTAATTACTCCTTGTAGTTGATGCTAGTTGGTTTCATTGGTGGAAGATCATATGTTCAGATCCTTTATGCATATTAATACCCCTCTGATTATGAATATGTTTATGCTTTGTGAGTAGTTACGTTTGTTCTTGAGGACAAGGGAGAAGTCTTGCTATTAGTAGTCATGTGAATTTGGTATTCGTTCGATATTTTGATGAGATGTATGTTGTCTAGCCTCTAGTGGTGTTATTTGAACGTCGACTACATAACACTTCACCATTATTAGGGCCTAGAGGAAGGCATTGGGAAGTAATGAGTAGATGATGGGTTGCTAGAGTGACAGAAGCTTAAACCCTAGTTTATGCGTTGCTTCGTAAGGGGCTGATTTGGATCCATATGTTTCATGATATGGTTAGGTTTACCTTAATACTTTTGTTGTAGTTGCCGATTCTTGCAATAGAGGTTAATCATAAGTGTGATGCTTGTTCATGTAAGAACAGCACCCAAGCACCGGTCCACCCACATATCAAATTATCAAAGTACTGAATGCGAATCATATGAACATGATGAAAACTAGCTTGACGATATTCCCCTGTGTCCTCGGGAGCGCTTTTCCTTATATAAGAGTTTGTTCAGGCTTGTCCTTTGCTACAAAAAGGATTGGGCCACCTTGTTGCACTTTATTTACTTTTGTTACTTGTTGCTCGTTACAAATTATCTCATTACAAAACTATCTGTTACCACCTATTTCAGTACTTGCAGAGAATACCTTGCTGAAAACCGTTTATCATTTCCTTCTGCTCCTCATTGGGTTCGACACTATTACTTATTGAAAGGACTACGATAGATCCCCTATACTTGTGGGTCATCATTGATAAACCGTCCTCCCAAAAAAGATGATATGTATACTTCAAAATATACAGACTGAATTGAGTGGATAGACATTAACATAGACTATTCTTAGGACTCACCACACACCAAAAGCGGCAGCACTAAATAATACAGGGTTCACAAAAACAAATCAAGTATTGTACAATAGTACTTACTACAGACAAGCAAAGTTGCACTAATTAAACTCTGCAGACTATTTCTTGCCACCGACCTATGGGATGAACCCTGCATAACTGACTAGGCCATGGACTTCGTGAGAAATGTCCACCTGCACCATCACCATCTCGTCAACCTTGGAGAACCTAACAGATTGGTCTTTCCACTCATAAACATGATGATGAAGACATGCTGCATCAGATTTGTTGAGAAGCTTTACAAGAACCACACCCTTCATAATCGAAGGCACAACCATGAAAATGTTGTGGTCAAGTACAACCTGGAGAACACGCCTGACAACAATGCTACCTGAAAATACTAGTTCAGGACACGTGGCAACAGGGACACAAGAGCTAGATAGTTTAGTAGTAGAACTCATCCTCAGGTATTCCAGTTCACATGGCATGACTTTGAGAACTTCATCTCCACCACGGACCTGGTTCTAATTCAAACAAAAACAAAATATTTTATTACTAACTCCTTCAGAAATATATGATGATTTTCGATATTTTACTCCGTATATGACTAAATATACGCACAGAAATGAATGAACAAAGACACTAGAACATGTCTGCAAAGGCATGAGAGCAGAGGGATTACTTGAAATATCCATAACACAAGTTACTAAGGCAAATATACCCTCTTCAAAGGTAGCATTGATGTTCATAAAGTAGTTGAAAGTAATATATAAGAAATCAGTGTCAACCTCTCACATGTTTTGGTCAAAAGAGGAATTTAGAACCATCATTTGGCACATAAAAATCACATGCAAGATCACCCAGAAAGTTGTACTACTAGTACTAGTATTGTGTGTTAGATGAAAAAACATGATCAATATTGTGAAAAAGATTGTCAAGAAGAGATATTACCTGGACTTGCTTAATGAGTGATCCCGAAGAGGGGGGCTTGGACAGGGCAATGGCTTTGAGCTTGTCTGCGGTAGTCTCGGTGGGGTGCGTGCGCTTCTTCGTACCATGAGCCTCGATGGTTTTTGCCAGAGCCGTAGACATCACTTCGGCCGGTGCTGCAGCGTCCATCAAGAAATTGTCAAATAGAAATAAAAGAAAAGAAACCATGATCACAAACCGAAAAGAACAACAGAGAGGGATTTATAGGATTAGTCTTGGGGTTGCAAGATCGGGCCTTGGCCAGAATCAACACCATTGATGCGCTCACCTTTCCTTCTTTGGGAGAGAAGAACAATGGCAGAAGCAGATCGGGCTTTTCTTGAAGAAATGACGAACAAGATGAGGGAGAAGCGAGTGGGGGTTTTCTTCAAGACAGGAAGCTGAGAGAGAAGAGTGAAATGATGGTTGCTTCGTCCGTCCAACTTACTGCTACAAAGGAGGCGGTTTTGTGATTTGACGGCTCATTGGGCATTACTGCGACGCTTCAATCAGTGTACTCTACTATGCAGTTGGGCACTCTACTACGAGGTAATTTAGTGCATGGCTAGTGGACCCCGATGATGGTTGTCCCACATGTCGGCGAAAGTGAGTAGCAAGGTTCCCCATGACCGGAGGATCCGCACGGTAGAGTGTGACCACTATTTTTCTGAAGAAAAAAAATGATTATAGCAAGCGTTTCCACTCTTACGATGGAGGAGTGCGAAAGACGGCAGCCACTTGAACATACACAATGCTCATACTACAAGGCATGTGCAGTGGTTCATATGTCAGTACTACATAATCTTGTTGCTAGTGTAGTAAGATATGACGATAACAAATGATGTTGTGCGCATGTCAACTATATGCACAGTAATGTAACATAGTACCGCTTTTTCGACTATCCAGTCGAGAATGAATGGTGAGATCAATGTTAACAGAACTAGGTCTACAGCGCACGGAGAGTACAGTGCTATAATACTCCACAACACATGAACCATATGAAGCACGAATCAGTGTTAGGCAGGGTGTATGAAGGGTGCACGGGATGGGAGCAAAAGTTCCCTTCTCGACCCACTTTTAGGTGTTTGGTAGAGTTCATGAAGGGTGCATGAGTCCACACTAGTAGGTTAAGACAAATACATGAAGAGGGAACAACTATATTGAGATGAGAATGCAACCAAACACACCCACACGCTTGGTGCTACAGTGGCTGATCTGCACCGTCTGAGTTTGAACCAACGGTCATGTTGAGCCGAGACATGGACATGCCCATGCAAAGGACACCTAAACGCCAAAGAAGTCCCTCTGCTTCTAGAGGCGCACGACGTTGGTGATGTAGGGTGATGGAGCCCTGAGAGTCGACGGGAGCCAGCTCGTCAAAGATGACGTCCAATGGCACAAATGGATTCCGGTGACAGAGCCCTGAGAGGATTTGCCTGGCAACAGCGACGGCAGCCCGCAACACCTCCTTGTCCAGCTCCGCCCCCACCATCGCACGGAGACGTCTCAGCTCCTTGGAGATATAGGTGAAGAAGGAGACTAGGTGAGGAAGCCGCAGCTCTTTGAACTCGACGGGGTGGTTGAACGAGTTTAGCCCAACGGCCGGCATGGTCGCGCTAGCACGATGGTAGGCATCACGCAGCCGCAACACGTGTGTGGCAACTTGGTCCACCAAGTGGCTGAGGCGATCATGGACCTCGTCACGATCAGCCCGCTCGTGCTCCAGCCGGCTCCCCTGACGGCCTATCGTATCTCCCGCTTTCTGCAGCAACGTCGCCGATGCCTTGAGCATCTTGGTGGTGGAGACCTGCCGCTTTTGAAGCTCCATGAACTCCTGCACATAACGGAGGAGCAAGGCACTCCTCTCCTCCTTGAGCTAATGGAGCTCCACGTCCTTGGCCCTGAGCCCTGCATCCTTGGCCTGGAGCTCCTGTGTTAGGCGCCTCACCTCAGACTCCATGATCTGCTGCGCCACCATGGCACCAGGTAGAAGCAATGGGGAGAGGAAGCAAAGGGGGGAAACGGCTTAAAGGAAATGCAGTCTACGGGAAGGCGGAGGGAGCCAACTGGGGAGCGGGGTGAATCTTTTGGTTTTCACCATGGAAAAACACCACTCGACGACTTTTCACATCAAGGGGCAGTGGGTTTTACATGCGCAGTCATCGTGACTAATTGCTGCCACGCCTTCTCCCGTTAATCAAAAAATTAAAAATCCTGCCGGGCTTGCTCCCATCAATCAAAATATTAAAAATCCTGCCGTGCCTGCCGCACCCAAACACCAGGGCAACACCGCGGTGGATATTTAAATTTACCTCCTAGCAAGGAGATGAAAAAAGGGGCGAAAAAAAATGTTGCGGCGGCCTATCTAATCGGTCGCACTAGCCCAACTAGCCAGCCACCATGCTTCACTGATGTACTCCGCGGGAAAGGCAGTCTTTCGTGATTTGATGACTCTTTTACTTGCTTCGGCGCCATGACCGAGGAGGACCCAGAAAATGCGCGGTAGGGCATCCCACATCTCGGCAAGGAAGAATATATGTGTGCACCATGCGGGAGGACCCCAAAACCGCGCGGTAGGGTGTGCCATGTCTCAGTGCGGAGGAAAAATGTGCGTGTAAAAATACACTATATCAGACGTACTACCTATGGTTCGACCTCAGGACCTGGCCAGTCGGTCGAAAACACCCCACTAGCCACATAGCTTCGTCATGCTAACGTGGCACAGAGGATAGGTGTGGTTAGCTCCGTCTTGACCAGCGACAACGTCTCTTGTTCTAGGCGATTCTTCTATTTTCCAAGCTTTTTTAAGTTATAATAACACCACGGCAAGCTAGTGCCGCTCTTCATGTGTGCCAGTGCGTCTAATAGCAAGTATAATAAGGTGGCGTAAGTCGGCTGTAAGGATTTAAACACTATATCTTTGCTGACTTGGAAGAGAGAGAAGAGGAGAGAGAAGAGAAGCGGGTTGTAGTCTTTTTTGCATGGTCATGTGATATTGCACAAATATTCCTATGTAATTTTTTCTTCAATTTGAGACAAGCTGCTTATGAGAAGTTGCACAAATGAAGAGCCAAGGTATTTTGGAACAAAGACTTGTCACGTTAAGGCGAACGCTTTCACTATTGAAACCATGGGAATTACATGCCACCATGAGTCCCGCTTCTCATCAGCAGGTGCTGTCCGAGCAAGCGTGTGAGTCGACGAGAGGCATGCGAGCAGACTGCTGCGCTGGCTGACCGGGAGTCATGCAGCAGACCGCTGTGCAGTCTCACTGGGAAGCGAGCCCTTTGACCAGGATCCGCCACCCACCTTCGTCCCAACTGCTCCCCGCAGCCACAGTTTAAAATCAACCCCGCACTACCCAGTATCGCTACAATCTTATCTCTTCCTCTCCGATTCTCCTGTCGTCTACCTCCATCCAGCCTGACCTAACCGTATGCCATGCCGCATCACGATGGTCTACCCTTAGTCTTCCAGTTTCCTGAGGAAGACACCCAGCCGGAGTCTCAAGAACATAAGGCGCTTTGAGAAGAGCTTGAACCGGCCTTGCGGGAAGATGCGGCGCCTTCCCCGCTTCCGTCCCGGCTACCGTCGCCCTGAGTACACCAGCGCCTATCCCCGTGGCATTGATGGGCTGGGAGCCGCACATTGTCACCGAGGTTGATGCCACGGGGTTCCATGAGGTCCCCGCCGACTTTCACGCGCTCGTGCACCTGCTAGCGCATGCGCCTGCGCGTTCCCTGACACGCACACCCGCGCCAGTGCCTGTGCACCTGCCAATGCATGCGCCTGTGCGCGCACGTGCTCTCCCATGTCGGTGTCGATGCACACGAATGTCTCCACCATGCTGTTGCGAGTGCTTGTCCACGCACGTGTGCCAGTGCCCCCCTCAGCGGCATGGATGGCCGCCGTCGATCGCTTCCTCGCACCAACTCCAGTTGCCTCCTCCCGCTAGTTGACTCGCTCTTGGAGACCGAAGTCAAGAACATTGTGGCCTTCCTTGAAGCTAGGGCAAACATCCAGGAGTACGCAAACAATGGTGCAAGACGCCGTCGGTCAGTGGCCCAACGACACACAGAGCATGGCAGAGGAGCCGCTTCCCACCGCAAGACGCCCCCGCCGCCGCCGCGTAATCTAAATTTTCCATGAAAACATTCGGATTGCCATGCTTAAAATCCGAACATTTATCATTTCCGTTTATTTTAGATCGATCGTCGTATGAATGTAAAGTCGGAGTTAGACTAAATGAAATATATGGTTTGATCGACTGAATGTTCTGCTAGGGTCGTATCAAATTAAGAATCAAACGTCATGAAGCCACATGTATTCCTTCTCATCCAACGACCTAGACTGCTTCAATGTCGAGCACTCAACATGTTTAGCGTGCAGTTAATTTCATGTCAAAAATAGTGCTAATCACATAATAACACGTAAATAATATCTTACTTAATATCTGCATGCACTTAATATACTTCCAAATTAACATGCATTGCACGTGCACATTAACTAGTACTACTAGTACGTGAAACTGGTGCCGTAACTTGTGAATGTGTCTAGATATGGTCAATGGGAACATCGCCCGCGAGTTCTTCATGTTTGCCCGTGCGTCTAAACGTAGAAGGGGAGGAGAGAGAGAGCACACATGGAACCCACCAGTAAGTGAAGGTGAATAGTATGTGCTAACGAGTTGGTCCCACTAATGTACTAAAAATAATATTACATGTTATCCATTAAATGGACTGTGGTAATATAAAACATTATATGAACAAAGTGGGGTATAACAAACATTGTTGTTCTACGTATGTTGCCTATTGATGTGCGGCTTGAAGGCCTTGGTCGCATGTTCAATCCTCATCCTTTTTAGTTTTTAATTTATATATGGGTCCAAATTTTTTTCATGACAGGTGGGCCCCTCGGCGTGTGGTTTGTAGCACTTTAATTTGTGGGTCGAAATTTGTTCCATTACAGGAGTACTATCGGTGTGTAGTTTTGTAGCTTATTTGTAATAACTAAAGAGAACAACAGAGTTTTTGGCAATAATACCATGGTGCGACATTCCAAGAGAGAAATGACGTGTGAGAGAGCGATGACCGAGCTAGAGGGAAATCAATTGGGGGAGGGTGCGGGGGTTGCAACAGTGTTTGGAGTAGTTGTGGCCCAAATGCTACCAAAATATAATCTAAACCCACCGGAATAAATGCCTACACAAATTAATCCAAGGTTGGAGTCCCCCTCGCAATGTAAATAGCTCCGGCAATGCGAGGGATGGGGAGGTAGCTTCAATGTGTGGAAGATATAGTGTGAGAAAGCGAGGTCAATGAGACACATATAAATAGAGAGACAAAGTGAGTGTGGTCCGACATTCATTGAAAAGATATATATGCTCTGGAGAGATATTGTCTGATTGAGGTTTTGGAATGGGTGAGGGTTGTAAGATAGAGCTTGAGAGATGATCCAGTCACAGACATGTAGATATATTTTTTGCGTGGGAGGAATCAAGGTCAATCGATTACATATATAAAGGGAGAGAGATTGAGCGAGTGGTGGTCGTTGTGTGATCGAAATAGTGAGACGGGTTGGAGAGAGTGACCTAGATAGACAATGTGCATGAGAGAGTATACAATATGAATATGTCGAGTTGGGATCAAACATGGAGATATATCGTTTGTGTCTGAGAAAGAGCAAGGTAAATCAAGACATTCAAAGAGAGGGAGAGAGGGAGAGCAAGACGGAGAGAGAGAGGTCGAGCGAGCGTGGCCCGCCATGAGGTCGAAAGAGTGGGGCGGCTTTTATGGAGTGACCTAGATAGACAATCTGCGTGAGAGAGTATAGAGTGTGTCAATCGAGGGCCAAACAGGGAGATATATCATTTTGTGTGAAAGAAAACGAGGTTAATTGAGACTCAGATAAAGAGAGCGAGATTGAGCGAGTGTGGCCCGCCGTGCGGAAGAAAGAGTGAGACAGTCTTGAGGGAGTGACCTAGATAGACAACATGCGTGCGTGCGCACGAGAGCTTGGGGGGCTAGATAGGCAATGCATGTATCTAGCGAGAGAGAGTGGGAGAGAGAGAGAGAGCTCGGCATGGGGTGCAATGGTGGGTGTGTGAGGTAACTACATTCGGTGACAGAGTGGAAAAGGGGGTTGTGTAGTTGAGAGAGTTAGAGATCGAAATAGGGAGTGAAATAATGAACATGTGTCGGAAACCAATTGCTTCCTTAGGTGGTTAGGAGAGGAATATTAACCGGTACATGATGTTTGTAGCGTGTGTGCCGAGGGGGGGCGAAGACTACATTTTCAGGATAGCTTGTACTAGCTGCCTCCCTTCAAATTTGGCTGTTGTGGGATCCCTTCCTGCCTTACATTTGGGAAGAGGACCAAGGCCACTACATATAGGACCTAGCCACCACCATAGAGGAGAGAATCCATTCCACCCTGACCCCTTCACTAGCTCATTGAGCTCGAGAACACCTCACCTCCTAAGGCTGTTCGTCGACTGTACTAGTTCATCC
Organism: Triticum urartu; assembly: GCF_003073215.2. NCBI lineage: Eukaryota > Viridiplantae > Streptophyta > Magnoliopsida > Poales > Poaceae > Triticum > Triticum urartu. The sequence goes on along the minus strand of NC_053025.1, from coordinate 376,424,702 downwards.
TCAGCCCCTCGAGGCAATCCGCCACAAAGCTGGCGTAGGGTATTGCATCGCAAGGTGGCCCGAACCAGGATAAACTACTGTCTCCTTTGTCCCTCAGGTTCGTCGAGCTAGGTTGTGGAATCACCAACCCGGCAGGTTGGGAAGAGGGAGTTCATCACACGCACCCCAGTGTTCAGACCTCACAAGGGCCCGTGGAACCCCAAATCTGACAGTTTCAAAGAATAGAGTAGAAAAGTATTTATGCTACGTTGTCATCATACGGGGACTTTCTGGTATATGGCCTCGACATTTCCTCAAGCCATGAAAATGTACTATAATTTGCTTGTCATCAATGCCTGCAAATCTCTATGTCTCTCTCAACATAGCAGATCATCATTAGATACTAAATCCTTCAATGTGAGCTTGCAAGATGCTTGCATTAGATCCCTCATTAGACACTATATGTTCGTCAATAGGAGCATGTAAAAAGTTTGCATCAAATCCTTCATTAGTAGTCTGTTCATTAGACACTTTAGGCTCAAGAACAACATGAGCTTATATGTTTGCACCGGAAACTTGATTAGATAAATCAGATTCAGTCAGTTCAGTATTGATTGGGGGAGTTATAAAATAAGCAGAAATTGGTTTTATTTTCTTAAAGATTCCCTGCAAACAAGCTGTTTTACAACACCGTCAGGTTTAAGTATTGGCCAGAAATTGAATAGTTGAATTAGATATAATCAGTGATGTGATGTACCTGCTCGTTGCACATGTTGCTCTTGCAAGCTGTGACTGTCCATTTGCGCAAGATCGATGCCATGCCGGTGCTGCCGCCGTTGCCTCCCACACAGGCTAAACCTAGGTTGGAACTTCATCTTATTGTCCTTCCACTTGCTTGAAGCCCGGCGACCGTCCTCCAACGAGGGCGTAAGGAAGTGTTGTGCCGGTCTATCTAGCGGCGGCTAGGTTAGGAGCGAACCAGACTGGAGGCTGGAGTGAACAAATTGGGATTTTTCTTACTGTCGATCGATATGGGATGTGCTTGTTTGGGCTGCGAGCCTCCTATAGGGCATGCCTTGCACATATGTTATTGGCCCATCCAAATTGAAATGTTTTTCTTCATTGTTTACATTGCCTGCTCGTCCGTTGGGACGAACAAAACTAGCCTGGGCCATCCTGGACGACTCAAACTAGGTGCACACTTTCCAGCCACCCGAGGCGGCTGCCCATACCATCCCCTACGGTGGCGTCACCCATTTTTGCGTGTATGATTGGGGTAGTGAAAAATATCCAAGTGGCACTTTGGATTTACCCACAAAATGGTTGAATTGCTTGTTTCTATCAACTGAGTTCGCCAATAATGTGAAGGATGACAGTCTTTTCATCCTATTGTCGATTGCTCAGATCTTGATATGCCAAATGTAATCGCATGAAATAAACAATAAAAGCCAGTGTGATGTGTGTGGCTACAACTAGTCTGACTGCCCGTCCTCATATAATATATCAAGGATGAACCATCTTACTAGATTAACCATTCGACTTACCAATGCAGTGTGGGAAGAAAGAAGTATTGGGACTGCGTATCCAAGCAATTGATGCCATGGACTCCTTCGAAGAACCTTGTAAGCGAAATAGAAGTTGGAGTGTGGTTGTACAAAGAGCTAGCGTAAGTTCAGTTACCTACTTCTCAGAATTTTAGTTAGCCACATATTCCAAAATTGTTCAATTACGTTGCTTGGATTAATTTATTTTTCTACTAACTACATAATGTCATAGCCTTTTAATCCTATTATAGACTGCGCCTATATATGTGTTTGATACTTACTGTTAAGAGTTACTTGTTTGCCTGAGCTTAAATAGCTACTTAAGAATGTAGATAGCTGGTCATATGTACCTCTAGGGTGCAGCAGAATTCATGTGTAATTTATGTTCTGATACCCAATTTTTTTAAATGGTTTGTTGTTATCACTTGTAGCACTAGTAATGCTTACATGTTCATAGATAGACAAGTGTCAGGTTTATATGAGGGACACCGTATTTATAACTTATATATGTGTTGCAATCATTTTGCTTACATCAAAGAAATTTACAGATGTCTGTGTTGCTCATAAACTGTACCGACTTGTTACTTTAATACGTTGCCAAGAACTTGTTAGTTTTACTAGTTCATGTGTAATTAAATATGTTACCAAAACTGGTTAGTTTTACTAGTTTGATGTTAGTTTCTTATGGCTCTTGCAACACTTTATTTATGATTGCTAACATTCAAGTTTGCAGGATCCAACTGAAACTCCGTTGGCACAACAGCTTTGTTTTTAGAAACTTCCTTGTTTACCTGGTTTGCGGCTGTAACTTGTTGTTGTAATCATCTTACCAACTTCAAGTTTCAAGATCCAATTGGAAGTCCAATTGCACAGCAGGTACATTTTCAAAAAAAATTGTGTAACAGGTTTGCTGCTGTAACTTGTTGCTCTAATCAAGTTACTGACTACCCCACTTTTCAGGATCCAAGAGAAACTCCAATGCCACAATAGGTTCCTTTTGCAAAACTTGTTTGTTTAACTGCTTTGCTGATACAACCGGTTGCTCAAATCACGTTACTACCTATTCAACTTTTCAGGATCCAAGAGAAACTCCAATGCCACAATCGGTACCTTTTGAAAAACTTGTTTGTTTAACTGCTTTGCTGCTGCAACAGCCGGTTACAATGATGTTACTAACTACTTTTCAGCATCCAATTGAAACTCTTTAATTCCTTGTTTGTTTAACTTGTTTGCTCTTAAACCTCCCAGTTGAGATTTTTTGGTAACTTCAACTTTTCATAATCCAACCGGAACTTTAACGGAAAAACATGTTAGCCCAAGATCAAAGAGTGAGGTCCCCATGGACATTGTATCATCCCACAGCAGTGGCACTGGCCCAATCGTGCATCATGAATTGGAAACTACTGATGCTCTAGAGGCTAAACTATTGGTAGAAAGAGATTCTGATTCTGCACTTATAGATGGAGTTGACCTGTCGAGGAAACAAACAGCACAATCACAAGCAGTACTCAAGACAACCATTAAATATTTGGTGGATTTCAAAACGAAGCAAGCTGAGACTGACCGCATAGTTAACGTCCTGAAGGAAAAAACGAAATTAAAAGCTCACTTGGTAAATCTGTTGGGGAACGCAGTAATTTCAAAAAAATTCCTACGCACATGCAAGATCCATCTAGGTGATGCATAGCAACGAGAGGGGAGAGTGTTGTCTACATACCCTCGTAGACCGTAGGAGGAAGCGTTATGACAACGCGGTTGATGTAGTCCTACGTCTTCAAGATTCGATCGATCCTAGCACCGAAGGTATGACACCTTCGCGATCTACACACGTTTAGCTCGGTGATGTCCCATGAACTCTAGATCTAGCTGAGTTCAAGGGAGAGTTTCGTCAGCACGACGGCATGATGACGGTGATGATGAAGCTACCGACGCAGGGCTTTGCCTAAGCTCTACAACGATATGACCGAGGTGGAAATCTGTGGAGGGGGGCACCGCACACGGCTCAACAATCAACTTGTGTGTTCTAGGGTGCCCCCCTCCCCATGTATATAAAGGAGGGAGGGGGAGGTCGGCCGGCCCTCTAGGCGCGCCAAGGGTGGAGGAGTCCTCCTCCTAGTAGGAGTAGGACTCCCCCATTTCCTAGTCCCACTAGGAAAATAAGGAAGAGGAAGAAGGAGAAAGGAAAGGGCCCCCCCACCCAATTCAGATTGGGTTTCGGGGGGGGGGGCGCCTCCACCTGGCTGCCTCCTCTTCTCTCGTACTAGGGCCCAATAAGGCCCATGCACTCCCCGGGGGGTTCCGATAACAACCCCCCGGTATCCGGTAAACACCCGAACTCACCTGGAACCATTCCGATGTCCAAACATAGCCTTCCAATATATCAATTTTTATGTCTCGACCATTTCGAGACTCCTCGTCATCTCCGTGATCTCATCCAGGACTCTGAACAACCTTCGGTACATCAAAACACATAAACTCATAATACTGATCGTCACCGAACGTTAAGCGTGTGGACCCTATAGGTTTGACAACTATGTGGACATGACCGAGACTCATCTTTGGTCAATAACCAATAGCGGAACCTGGATGCTCATATTGGTTCCTGCATATTCTACGAAGTTCTTTATCGGTCCAAACACATAACAACATGCGTTGTTCCCTTTATCATTGGTATGTTACTTGCCCAAGATTCGATCGTTGGTATCTTAGTACCTAGTTCAATATGATTACCGGCAAGTCTCCTTACTCGTTCCCTAATGCAACATCCCATAACTAAATCATTAGTCACATTGCTTGCAAGGCTTATAGTCATGTGCATTATCGAGAAGGCCCGGAGATACCTCTCTGATACACCGAGTGACAAATCCTAATCTCGATCTATGCCAACTCAATAAACACCATCGGAGACACCTATAGAGCATCTTTATAGTCACCCAGTTACATTGTGATGTTTAATAGCACACTAAGTGTTCCTTCAGTATTCAGGAGTTGCATAATCTCATAGTCATAGGAACATGTATAAGTTATGAAGAAAGCAATAGCAGTAAACTAAAAGATCATCGTGCTAAGCTAATGGATGGGTCAAGTAAATCACATCATTCTCTAATGATGTGATCCCGTTCATCAAATGAAAACTCTTTGTCCATGGCTAGGAAACTTAACCATCTTTGATTAACGAGCTAGTCAAGTAGAGGCATACTAGTGACACTCCATTTGTCTATGTATTCACACATGTACTAAGTTTCCGGTTAATACAATTATAGCATGAATAATAAACATTTATCATGATATAAGGAAATATAAATAACAACTTTATTATTGCCTCTAGGGCATATTTCCTCCAGTCTTCCGGTGGCACTAGAGTCAATAATCTAGATTACATTGTAATGATTCTAACACCCATGGAGTGTTGGTGCTGATCATGTTTTGCTTGTGAGAGAGGCTTAGTCAATGGGTCTGCAACATCCAGATTCATATGTATCATGCAAATCTCTATGTCTCCCTACTTGACTTGATCGCGGATGGAATTGAAGTGTCTCTTGATGTGCTTGGTTCTCTTGTGAAATCTAGATTCTTTTGCCAAGGCAATTGCACCAGTATTGTCACAAAAGATTTTCATTGACCCGATGCACTAGGTATGACACCTAGATTGGATATGAACTCCTTCATCCAGACTCCACCATTTGCTGCTTCTGAAGCAGCTATGTACTCCGCTTCACACGTAGATCCTGCCACGATGCTCTTCTTGGAACTGCACCAACTAATAGCTTCACCATTCAATAAAAATGTGTATCCAGTTTGTCACTTAGAGTCATCTGGATCAGTGTCAAAGCTTGCATCGATGTAACCATTTACGACGAGCTCTTTGTCACCTCCATAAATGAGAAACATATCCTTAGTCCTTTTTAGGTATTTCAGGATGTTCTTGACCGTTGTCCAGTGATCAACTCCTGGATTACTTTGGTACCTGCCTGCTAAACTAATAGCAAGGCACACATCAGGTCTGGTACACAGCATTGCATACATGATAGAACCTATGGCTGAAGCATAGGGAATGACTTTCATTTTCTCTCTATCTTCTGAAGTGGTCGGGCATTGAGTCTCACTCAACTTCACACCTTGTAACACAGGCAAGAACCCTTTCTTTTCCTGATCCATTTTGAACATCATCAAAACTTTATCAAGGTATGTGCTTTGTGAAAGTCCAATTAAGCGTCTTGATCTATCTCTATAGATCTTGATGCCCAATATATAAGCAGCTTCACCGAGGTCTTTCATTGAAAAATTCTTATTAAAGTATCCTTTTATGCTATTCAAAAATTCAGTATCATTTCCAATCAGCAATATGTCATCCACATATAATATCAGAAATGCTACAGAGCACCCACTCACTTTCTTGTAAATGCAGGCTTCTCCAAACATCTGTATAAAACCATATGCTTTGATCAAACTATCAAAGAGTATATTCCAACTCCGAGAGGATTGCACCAGTCCATAAATGGATGCTGGAGCTTGCATACTTTGTTAGCACCTTTTGGATCAACAAAACCTTCTGGTTGCATCATATACAACTCTTCTTTAAGATATCCATGAAGGAATGCAATTTTGACATCCATTTGCAACATTTCGTAATGATAAAATGCGGCAATTGCTAAGATGATTCGGACAGACTTAAGCATCTCTACGGGTGAGAAGGTCTCATCGTAGTCAACTCCTTGAACTTGTCGAAAACCTTTTGCAACAAGTCGAGCTTTGTAGACAGTAACATTACTGTCAGCGTCAGTCTTCTTGAAGATCCATTTATTCTCTATGGCTTGCCGATCAACGGGCAAGTCAACCAAAGTCCACACTTTGTTCTCATACATGGATCCCATCTCAGATTTCATGGCCTCAAGCCATTTTGCGAAATCTGAGCTCATCATCACTTCCTCATAGTTCGTAGGTTCATCATGGTCAAGTAACATGACTTCCAGAATAGGATTACCGTACCACTCTCATCCGGATCTTAGTCTGGTTGACCTACGAGGTTCGGTAGTAACTTGAGCAGAAGATTCATGATCATCATCATTAGCTTCCTCACTTACTGGTGTAGGAATCACTGGAACTGATTTCTATGATGAACTAGTTTCCAATAAGGCAGTAGGTACAATTACCTTGTCAAGTTGTACTTTCCTCCCACTCACTTCTTTCGAGAGAAACTCCTTCTCTAGAAAGGATCCATTCTTGGAAACGAATATCTTGCCTTCGGATCTGTGATAGAAGGTGTACCCAACAGTTTCCTTTGGGTATCCTATGAAGACACATTTCTCTAATTTGGGTTTGAGCTTATCATGTTGAAGCTTTTTCACATAAGCATCGCAGCCCCAAACTTTAAGAAACGACAACTTGGGTTTCTTGCCAAACCACAGTTCGTAAGGTGTCGTCTCAACAGATTTCGATGGTGCTCTATTTAACGTGAATGCAGCCGTCTCTAAAGTATAACCCGAAAACGATAGCAGTAAATCAGCAAGAGACATCATAGATTGCACCATATCTAATAAAGTGCGGTTACGACGTTCGGACACACCATAACGCTGTGGTGTTCTAGGTGGCGTGAGTTGCGAAACTATTCTGCATTGTTTCAAATGAAGACCAAACTCATAACTCAAATATTCACCTCCACGATCAGATTGTAGAAACTTAATTTTCTTGTTACGATGATTTTCCACTTCACTCTGAAATTCTTTGAACTTTTCAAATGTTTTAGACTTATGTTTCATCAAGTAGATATACCCATATCTGCTCAAATCATCTGCGAAGGTAAGAAAATAACGATACCCGCCACGAGCATCAGCACTCATTGTACCGCATACATCAGTATGTATTATTTCCAATAGGTCTGTTGCTCATTCCATTGTTCCGGAGAATGAGTCTTAGTCATCTTGCCCATGAGGCATGGTTCGCAAGCATCAAGTGATTCATAATCAAGTGATTCCAAAAGCCCATTAGCATGGAGTTTCTTCATGGCATTACACAAATATGACATAAACGGCAGTGCCACAAATAAGTTGCGCTATCATTATTAAACTTATATCTTCTGGCTTCAATACTATGAATATGTGTATCACTACTATCAAGATTAAGTAAAAATAGACCACTCATCAAGGGTGCATAACCATAAAAGATATTACTCATATAAATAGAACAACCATTATTCTCTGATTTAAACAAGATCCAGATATAATGTTCATGCTCAACGTTGGCACCAAATAACAATTATTTAGGTCTAAAACTAATCCTGAAGGTAGATGTAGAGGTAGCATGCCCACCGCGATCACATCGACTTTGGAACCATTTCCCACGCGCATCATCACCTCGTCCTTAGCAAATCTTTGCTTAATCCGTAGCCCCTGTTTTGAGTTGCAAATATTAGCAACAGAACTAGTATCAAATACCCAGGTGCTACTACGAGCATTAGTAAGGTACACATCAATAACATGTATATCAAATATACCTTTCACATTTCCATCCTTCTTCTCCGCCAAATACTTGGGGCAGTTCTTCTTGAAGTTCCCCTTCTTCTCATTACCCTTTTTCTTGAAAGTGGTGGTCTTGTTGACCATCAACACTTGATGCTCCTTCTTGATTTCTACCTCCACAGCCTTTAGCATTGTGAAGAGCTCGGGAATTGTCTTATCCATCCCTTGCATATTATAGTTCATCACACAACTCTTATGGCTTGGTGGTAGTGATTGAAGAACTCTGTCAATGACACTATCATCAGGAAGATTAACTCCCAATTGAGTCAAGTGGTTCTGGTACCCGGACATTCTGAGTATATGTTCACTGATAGAACTATTCTCCTCCATTTTGCAATTGTAGAACTTATTGGAGACTTCATATCTCTCAATCCGGGCATTTTCTTTAAATATTAACTTCAACTCCTGGAACATCTCATATGCTCCATGACGTTCAACACATCATGGAAGTCCCGGTTCTAAGCCGTAAAGCATGGCACACTAAACTATCGAGTAGTCCTTAGCTTTGCTCTACCAGGTGTTCATAATATCTGGCATTGCTCCTGCAGCGGGTTTGCCACCTAGCGGTGCTTCCAGGACATAATTCTTCTATGCAGCAATGAGGATAATCCTCAAGTTACGGACCTACTCCGCGTAATTGCTACCATCATCTTTGAACTTAGCTTTCTCTGGGAACGCATTAAAATTCAACGGAACAACAACACGGGCCATCTGTCTACAACAACATAGACATGCAAAATACTATCAAGTACTAAGTTCATGATAAATTAAAGTTCAATTAATCATATTACTTAAGAACTCCAACTTAGATAGACACCCCTCTAATAATCTAAGTGATCACGTTATCCATATCAACTAAACCATGTCCGATCATTACGTGAGATGGAGTAGTTTTCAATGGTGAACATCACTATGCTGATCATATCTACTATATGAGTCACACTCGACCTTTCGGTCATAGTGTTCCGAGGCCATATCTGCATATGCTAGGCTCATCAAGTTTAACCTGAGTATTCCGCGTGTGCAAAACTGGCTTGCACCCGTTATATGTGAACGTAGAGTTTATCACACCCGATCATCACATGGGGTCTCGGCACGATGAACTGTAGCAACGGTGCATACTCAGGGAGAACACTTGTACCTTGAAATTTAGTGAGAGATCATCTTATAATGCTACCGCCGAACTAAACAACATAAGATGCATAAAGGATAAACATCACATGCAATCAAATATAAGTGACATGATATGGCCATCATCATCTTGTGCCTTTGATCTTCATCTCCAAAGCACCGTCATGATCACCATCGTCACCGGCTTGACACCTTGATCTCCATCGAAGCATCGTTGTCGTCTCGTGAACTATTGCTTCTACGAGTATCGCTACCGCTTAGTGATAAAGTAAAGCAATTACATGGCGATTGCATTTCATACAAAAAAGTGATAACCATATGGCTCCTGCCAGTTGCCGATAACTCTGTTACAAAACATGAGCATCTCATACAATAAAATTTAGCATCATGTCTTGACCATATCACATCACCACATGCCCTAGAAAAACAAGTTAGGCGTCCTCTACATTGTTGTTGCAAGTTTTACATGTCTACTACGGCCTGAGCAAGAATCGTTCTTACCTACGCATCAAAAACCACAACGAGGTATAGTGATTGCTTTTTGATCTTTAGAAAGAAACTTGTTCATTGAATCTGATTCAACTAAAGTTAGAGAAACTGACACCCACTAGCCACCTGTGTGCGGAGCACGTCGGTAGAACCAGTCTCGCATAAGCGTACGCGTAATGTCAGTCTGAGCCGCTTCATCCAACAATACCGTTGAATCAAGAATCAACTAATGACGGCAAGCAATATGTATATACCCACGCCCACAACTCCTTTGTGTTCTACTCGCCCATATAACATCTACGCATAGAACTAGCTCTGATACCACTGTTGGGGAACATAGTAATTTCAAAAAAATCCTACGCACACACAAGATCCATCTAGGTGATGCATAGCAACGAGAGCGGAGAGTGTTGTCCACGTACCCTCGTAGACCATAAGCGGAAGCATTAAGACAATGCAGTTGATGTAGTCGTACGTCTTCATGATCTGTCCGATCCTAGAACCGAAGGTACGGCACCTCCGCAACCTGCACACGTTCAGCTCGGTGATGTCCCATGAACTCTAGATCTAGCTGAGGTCGAGGGACAGTTTCGTTAGCATGACGACGTGATGACGGTGATGATGAGGTTACTGATGGACGGCTTTGCCTAAGCTCTACAATGATATGACCAAGGTGAAAATCTGTGGAGGGGGCATCGCACATGACTAAACAATCAACTTGTGTGTTCTAGGGTGCCCCCCTCCCCACGTATATAAAGGAGGGAGGGGGAGGCCGGCCAGCCCTCTAGGTACGCCAAGGGGAGATGAGTCCTCCTCCTAGTAGGAGTAGGACTCCCCCCTTTCCTAGTCCCACTAGGAAAAGAAGGAAGAGGAAGAAGGAGAAAGGAAAGGGGGGCCGGGCCCCCCACCCAATTCGGATTGGGCTTGGGGGGCACCCTCCACCTGGCTGCCTCCTCTTCTCTACTACTAGGGCCCAATAAGGCCCATTGACTCCCCGGGGGGTTCCGGTAACCCCCAGGTACTCGGGTAAATGCCCAAACTCACCCGGAACCATGCTGACGTCGAAACATAGCCTTCCAATATATCAATCTTTATATCTCGGCCATTTCGAGACTCCTCATCATTTCCGTGATCTCATCCAGGAGTCCGAACAACCTTCGGTACATCAAAACACATAAACTCATAATAACGATCGTCACCGAACGTTAAGCGTGCGGACCCTACGGGTTCGAGAACTATGTATACATGACCGAGACTCATCTCTGGTCAATAACCAATAGCGGAACCTGGATGCTCATATTGGTTCCTACATATTCTATGAAGATCTTTATCAGTCAAACCGCATAACAACATACATTATTCCCTTTGTCATTGGTATGTTACTCGCCCGAGATTTGATCATCGGTATCTCAATACCTAGTTCAATCTCGTTACCGGCAAGTTTCTCTACTTGTTCCATAATGCAACATCCCATACCTAACTCATTAGTCACATTGCTTGCAAGGCTTATAGTAATGTGCATTACCTAGAAGGCCCAGAGATACCTCTCTGATACACGGAGTGAAAAATCCTAATCTCGATCTATGCCAACTTAACAAACACCATCGGATACACCTATAGAGCATCTTTATAGTCACCCAGTTACGTTGTGACGTTTGACAACACACTAAGTGTCATAATCTCATAGTCATAGGAAGATGTATAAGTTATGGAGAAAGCAATAGCAGTAACTAAACGATCATCGTGTTAAGCTAACAGATGGGTCAAGTCAATCAGATTATTCTCTAATGATGTGATCCCTTTCATCAAATGAGAACTCTTTGTCCATGGCTAGGAAACTTAACCATCTTTGATTAACGAGCTATTCAAATAGAGGAATACTAGTGACACTCTGTTTGTCTATGTATTCACACATGTACTAAGTTTCCGGTTAATACAATTCTAGCATGAATAATAAACATTTATCATGGTATAAGGAAATATAAATAACAACTTTATTATTGACTCTATGGCATATTTCCTTCAAAATCATAGTGAAATGTTCTTTCCATCGTTGAATAATCTTTGTGTTGTTTGTTCATGTAATCGATCAAATCATTTGTTTTAGAGATCATGTAATAATTGTTTTGTTTTTTGGTTTGTAATTTTTTTAGCACAAGTCCGTATTAATTGATAAGACTCAGAGACGTTTTATTTTGATTGTTGTGCCAGACCTATAAATACACCGATCGGGTTGAATGTGCATTCAAGAATAATAGTAGTATAGATGGACCTTAAGTGGCACGCATCGGAAAGGGCCAAGATGTTGTACTAGCTTCGCTAAAAAAGGATGCTCTTCTAGCAAAAAAAACTACAGTGGCCTGGCTTATGTGTGTTAGTTGATATTATTGATCCATATACTCTATAGGTGTGTATATGTCTGTTAATTTTGTACATTGTTGGTTGATTGACTCGGTATTTGAATCTTGATACATCGCTTGTGTACATATCTAAATGGGATTACACATTAGGCTGCATGTGGCACTTGAGCTGGACATAAAGTGGTTTCAAATATTCGAATACACCTTAAACTGGATTCTAGCTTCTGAATTCGATTATCGGCATTTGTAAATCATATTCACATATGATAGTGGAATACATCTATGTCGTGCTTTTGAAGATATATAAAAATACATAGAATGATTTATAATGATTCGTATAGGAATACAAAATGGATTCCAATTTAGTTGCCAGGGTAAACGTGGATGCTTATTGTCCCAAAATTCGAAAGAAGCGGCAAAATGTCCACTCCCATGTCGGCTGCCCGAAGCCAAGTATTTGGGAGATGGAAATAACTATCTACCCCTTACACGGACAATCCATCAGCCCTATTTCCACTGCTCTGAATAGGGGTAGGTTAGTAACTTCAATTAAACGTGACACCACCGCCTCTGAGCCCATTCCGACACGGTGGGCACCAAACATGGGCGGAAAAACACATTTGATTCAAGCTCGTCCAAAAGACCTCTGTCTCTCCCTCCATTTCCCCATTCATACACAATGGGCGGCAAAACAAACTCAACTCGGGCGAAATTGATGTAGGCAAATATTTTCAATAGGGGCAGGTTTGTAACTTCACTCAGACGTGACACAACCACCCTACCTGTCAACCCCGTTCATACACCGTGGGCGCCAACCATGGGCGCCAAAACACCCTCTCCTCGCCCGAAATCGCTCTGGGCAAATATTGGCGATATGTGAGATTACTATCCTATCCCCAACCGACGAGATGTCCAAATTTTAAAAGGGGGCTAAGTTCGTAACTTTCCCATATTTCAGACAGGCGCATCCCAAAAACATGGTTTCCTGTACCTCTCCCTCCATTTTCCCATACATACACCGTCCACGCTAGAACAACATCCCCACACCAGCCTCCTCCGTCCGCCACCCCATCCATCGCCGCCGTCCTCCACCCCATCCATCGCCACCGTCCTCCACCATGCTGGAGCGCCTACCCAGACCATGTCGTCCAGTAGTAGAGATGGACGTTTCTCATCCATGGCGACAGACCAAGAGCCTTGCATCGCGTCCTCTCGCTTCATCGGCGTCATCGTCCTCTTTGCTGGGGCCGCTCACATGACCTTCTCTTCCATGGCAATGAGACTTATCCCCTGATGCACCCGTCTACCATCGCAGATCTGCTTCAACGCCACCGACAGCCATCGCACCCCCGATGCCTACATGGCGCCGCAAGAGAGGTGGTACTTCATATCTCTTCAACTTTTTCATCTCAACCAGAAAATATATCGTAACTTGGTTACTGTACTTTCCTTTCAGCTCTTAGAATTTGGTTCTTAGTTCGAAGCAAATAATGGATGCGAAATAGCATTTCTCTGGTTTGCAGCTTTAAATCTGCCATGGCACAGTCATAATAGGGTTTAATTGATCATGCTTAGGGTTTAATTGATCATGTTGGTTCCGTGGTAGTTTCTTTAATAGAAATCGGAGCGGAAACCCTCTTTTGCTAAAAAAATGCTTAGGGTTTCCCCCTTTTATGATCACTATACGATCAACATACGTGCTTCGTGTGATAATAGCACTACTCCACCCATCAAGCTAAACAAGCTTATTTGTTCAAATACAAATCTGATATTATTAAAACAGAGTCATCTAATTGGTCGACTAAATGTTCCTAATTTAGTTTCGAAAATGCATGTTCGCCGCTCGGGTGTGTATCTCTACAGGGTGCCCATGGTGGGCCACGGCCCACCCTGGGATTCTGGGTCGACCCAGGACCAGATTCCCCTCTGTTCTATTGCGCTCTTCCGATATTGACTCGCCCCCAGCCGCCTGCCTCGCTGGCAACTTGCCATCCCGAACGACATGACTCTAGGAGGAGACGCCGGACTAACAGGAGGTAAGAATCCGCTCGCCCAACAGCGTCACCGCTGCCCAAGCGCGCCGCCATGCCTACCTTCCCAGTCCATTCAGGGCTCAGGCGTGCAGCACCCACTAAGTCAACCCGATTTATGCTGAGATACGGCCTCAACACTCAGCAGTCACTCCTCATCACCCATTTTCTAAATGATTCATTACTCATTAGGCAGGAGTGTCATTAGGGTTTGTTGTGTGCTGAGTGCTACCTACACTTAATGCTTCAGATGTATTTCAATAATCTTTAGTACATGTAAAGTTCACAGGGTTTCAAAATTACGGCCCTAGGAATAGACACTAGTCATTTTGGTTTGTTGGTCGTAGTGACATTGACCTACATTACTACCGCAGGCAAGGTTTGTTGACAATTTTACTTGTCTTTCTTACTCATTAGATATGATATCTAATTATTCACGTTGATTAGTTGCAAACAAGAAGTGCTAAACAAACTTATTGAATCAGATGTTGGATGGTCTCTTACTACAGTTACAATTCTGCATACTTGTCCTAGTAAGCTCACAAATGATTGATTCACTACATCTATGCTTGCCTTGTCATATTTGTTGTCAATATTCCTCTAGGGTGGACCACCCTGTTTCAAAATACTGGAACCGCATACATGAGTGAATAGTATTTCTCTGTGTGATCTCTTCCATCATGAGTGGGCAACGAACATGGCATTGTATAGAATTAAAGCTTTTACATAGAATACAATCTTTTACATGGAATACAATCTGCCTACTTGGTTTGTGTCACACTACCAACACTCCACCCTTGAAGCTAAACATTATCCCACTCATAATTCCTTAGTTTATTTGTTTAAATACGAATTTGATATGATTCTAATGTTCCTACTTTAGTTTTGAAATGTGTGTCTACCTGTTATAGAGACATAAGAGGTTTGTATTTCTATGTGTGGTCTGGTCAGCACGGTTGGGGTGAACTTTGCATATGCAGGGTTTATAGGGAGACACTCTTCGAGTTGAATCTGCAATGCATTCCATAGATAATCTGACTACTTTTTATGTTTTCATGAATCTCAGATTCATAGCATCATTATGATTATTAGCTTGTGCGCATGAAAAGAATAAAGCAGAACAATGCCATGGCTATCAAATTTGGCATTAACGGACTGAAATCAAGTCTGGATGCAATGCAATGCAAACGCTCTCCACCTATAGATTCATGCTTAGAATATAATCCTCATAGTAATTCTGGGCTAGAGGGAGAACTAAGTCAATGTAGCTCCTTAGTGGAGGAGTCAGAGGCAGATGCCCTATCTTATTCACCCATCAAGGTGCTTGCTATAACTTTCTAAGGTTATATTGGTCGGACATATCTTGCAACTGATGCTTTGCAATGCTTCTACTTTGTTGCACTGCCATTACCTTAGTTTACACATCGCGTATGTGAATACGCCCTTCCTATCCATTTCCAGTACGTATTCCATCTATCATCATACCATATTTATCCATTGAAATGTTGTTCCTTTGTATCATACATTCAAAAGGAAGAGGGCGATTGCTGACCGCGGAGGAGCAGGAGCAAAGTATTTGGAGAAGGTAGTGACACCTGAAAAATCAAAATATCCTATTAGGTGTAGTTGCAATATCACCTGACCCACAAAACACGGCCCCAACTCTAGTAGACTCTAGCCCTACTACACTGGTCATTTCTAATGCCCCAACTCAACAGACCCCAACTGCAGCAAATAGTATGATGATGCCAGTTGACATAGCACCAGCTCTACGACCCAAAACCCCCATTCCAGCAAAGAGTACACCAAATCTAGTTGCCAAATCCCTTTTCAAACCAGAGAGAGCCCCATTTGCAACAAATAGGACCCCTGTTCCATTTCTTCCCAGTTTAGAAGACGAAGCTTATATTATTGTCAGGAACTTCGTGCGCATCTTTCCTTCATGGAAAGATTATACCTCAAACACATAACAATTTCCAGTCTACCTCCACAACTTACGCGTAAGTAATGTACTAATGTTATTCATGGTAATTACTGCATATGTTTCTGCTGACAGAAGAAAGATGATTTCATTCTTTTAAATAGGCGAGGTCCAAACTGGATTGTCAAGACGAGCAAGGGTTGGTTGCACTTTTCAAGCACTCATTGATGAAGTATCGTTCCTACCTGAGGCAAGCACACTTCGATGGCAAGCCTCTAAACTAAATTTCTATGAAGTCTCCGGTGCTACATTTATCAGAAAGTGACTGGAATAATCTTGTTACACATTGCTCTTGTCTGAAGTGTAAGGTACTGTCTATGATAGCACATCACAGTTTGAACTACATTTCTACATTTGCCTTAACGTCTCACTTGTACGAAAATTGTTAGAAGAAGAACATTCATTCTCAAGGGACCACAGAATCTCGTAACTATATTGCACACTGCATTGCTCTTGTGAGTACCTCTTTCCCTGTATGACCATACTTACTTTCATAGTTGTTTGATTATGTAGCATCACTTCACATGTTAGCCTCGTTATCGTCCATTTGGTGGACATTATAAGATCCGTATGGACTCTTACATAAATTTCGAATCAACCCAATGCTTTTGAAGATGTTTCGCTCTGTAGTCCTCTTGTAAGAATTGAACATTGTCTATCACTGTACTTACATTAACAACTACTCCCTCCATCCCATAATATAAGAATGTTTTGTATAGTACACCGGTGTTTAAAACACTCTTGTATTACGGGAATAGGGATTGGTTCATTGTGTAGCATTCTGCATCTTATCTCCCTCGCCCACCATTTACTAAAAAATATCAGATCTATATTTAATCTTACCAAAAAGTTGAATACACAGACAATGCCAGTGCAAAAGTGTAGCCCATTGCTCTTGTTAGTACATTTTATCCTATAACGCTTGTACTTCCTTGGATTGGTAGTTGATTATGTAGCATCAATATGCATCTTATCTTTGTTATCCTCTATCCCTTCCAATATTATCATATCTATAATTACTCTCTACGAATGTAGAGTGCAGGCAATGCTTATGAAGAAGATTCTGTGCTGAAATTCTTGAGTTATCCTACCCTTCACATGGAGAAGGGCATTATAAAGCCGGTGTTAACTGTTAATGGAAGGTAGCCCTTCTAAAGCATTTATCCTCAACTGTTGTTTAATTTTCTCATACTCCCTATCGTTAACTGCTGTTTCTATCAAAATGCATGTTCGCTATAACCGTAAGGTCCAAGTTTTACTTGTAAAACCAAATCCCTTATTCATACCATGCACATTAGTCAATACTCCCTATATGTATGCTTGTTTTTGTGGATCTATAATTTAGTGTGTGGTGAAGCAGCCCACGTTTGCACCTGTCATCTCCTGTTTTATCTTACTGATGTGGCTGATGATATGAACAACATGCCATGCACATTAACCAAAATAGATACAATTATTGTCTTTGCCCTTAATCTATGCTTGTTATGTTGACATGGTAATCCAGTAGTGTGGTGAAGCTCCCTGCATTATGAACAATGCCAAATTATGCTATTGATATTTTGAACTTACTCTTTATTTTCTAATTTGAAATTGGATGGAACTGACAGCACAGTTATCATCTTTGTTTATACACGTGCAAAACATGTCATCTCTCTGCTTGTTTCAGAGTGATATGCCTGATGGCATGCACAAGTCTGCTGAAGGCTGTGAGACAAACCCAACATATATTGCAGCAAAGAAGGCAAAACATCTTGAAGCTAGCAAGACAACCCCAAAGTCTTGTCTTGATGCAGTGTTCAAGTTACTTGAGACTTACAGTCAGACAAGCTAACAGAATCCACTGTCTAAATCAGTTTGACTTATGCAGTCCCAAGTTCTAGCAGAAAGGCACTCTGCAACTCAACTTCGACTTGAAGTCCTATCTCTAAGAAAGATTGCAGAGAACACCAATGAGAACCTCATTGCTAAATAGCTACACCTGGAAGCTATGTCCGACATGCTAGGCCGGTCTCACAGCCTTGCTCAACAGCTTGCGCAGCAGTCCTCACGCAAGGCTAACCTGGAAGTGGTCTCAGTTCAGTATTATTTTGTTACACTGCAATGGTGCCCAGTTTTTGTAATCTGCTTCTTCATTGCGCTTTGTGATCACTAGTTACTACCATCATTCGCTATCTTAAAAAATCGGATGTAGTCGACTGGGCCGAAACATTTGCCTCTAACTGGCCTAGTTTTTAGCGGGCCACAATTGGGCCGGCCTGCAACTTTCTTGGGCCCGAATGGCCATTGGGGCCTTCACCCTTTGCCCAAGGCCACAACTTACTCCGGCCTATATTCGGCCCAAATTCTAGTTGGGACTTTTGTGGACCCGCGCTTAGTTTGGCCCATGTAGCTTTGGGCCATTAACAGGTTGAATATTCTACTGGGCTGTTACGATCCAGAAGAAACCATGTGCCTTTAGCAGGCCAAAATGCATGTTCGGCCTCAATTTTCACTAGTCGTCGACGGGCCTTAAGTAGGCTAAACTGTAGACCGGGCCTTTTTTGCCTAGTTATATGACGAGTCGTTACCAGGCCGAAACATATCATGGGCCCTTAAGAGGCCAAAAGCTTAGTACAGGCATCAACAAGCCAAATTATACAACAGGCCTTTAAAAGGCCCAAAGTCACGTTGGGCTGAACTGTTGTCACCTTTATCACGGGTCGTTAGTGGGTAGGATGTCGCGTCAGACCATATATGGCCCATGGCAAGCACGGGCCATTCCCAGGTTGAAAGACACACCGGGCTGAAATGGGCCCATGTCTACATCGGGCCTCTAACTGGCTGAATGTCACTGGGCCGTAATTGGGCCCAAATATTTCGTCAACAATTAATAGGCCAGATCTGTCTTCCGCCCATAAATTTGCCATGTTTAAATAGGCCATTATTGGGCTGGCCCACTAGTACCTGAGTAAGTACTACGGGCCTTTGACTGGGCTGGCCTTTTTAACCTATATGGGCCTCTGTTGGGCCCTGCCACATGTCGACGTATCATAGGCATGTCTCCTCCAATGGACGGACGCCATCTGGCCCACAATGGAGCAGACACGTGTTTGCTCCAGCCAATGATGATTTTAAATGTGGGAAATGCCCATTGGTCCGGGCTGTTAACGAATTATTAAATCCAAATCAGAACTCGATAGCTTAATGGTGACCCATTACGGGGGATGCCACGTGTTGATCACCCTTGACGAAAGCACTTCTATGACGTGCGATTTATCGTCATGGAAGTGGACACTTCCATGATGATAATTTTGGTAATGTCATGGAACACTTCTACGACAGCACAGGTATGACTATCTTGATTCTGTCATAAAATCGTCATGGATGTACATGCATGTCAAAAAATGTGACCTACTGTGACAAACACGTATCATCACGGAAGTGTATTTTTTGTAGTGGATGGTATCCTCCTTTGAATGATTTGAGTGGCTTGACTTGGCACATGTTCACACATGTAGTTGAAACAAACTCAACATTTCCACCATGATATTTATGTTAATGGTCATTTATATCCTACTCATGCTTGCATGCAATGTTGATTAATCTCAATGCATGTTTATGACTATTGTCGCTCTCTAGTTGGTCGCTTCCCAGTCTCTTTCTAGCCTTCAGTTGTATTAAGCGGGAATACTACTTGTGGATCCACTTCCTTAAACCCCAAAGTTGTTCCATATGAGTCCACCATACCTACCTATATACGGTATCTACCTGTTGTTCCAATTAAATTGCAATTGCCAACCTCTAAACCTTCAAATAATAATATATTTTGTATGCTTGAATAGCTCATGTATCAACTAGAGCTATCAATATCTTCCATGCTAGGTGTGTTATTCTCACGACGAGTGGAATCCGCTCATCATTCACGAGAAAATGGCTAGTAACCGGGATGCCCAGTCCCATGCTCAAAGCAAATCAAATCAAAATAATTGCAAACAAACCTCCCCTGGGACTATTGTTAGTTGGACGGTACCCGTTGTTTCGGACCAGTCGTGGAGTGTGCTTGTTTGTGGTGGGGGAGTATAAACTTTACCATTCTGTTTGGGAACTGCCTATAATGTATGTAGCATGAAAGATACCGAGATCTCTTAGTTGTTATATTGACAATGAAAGCATACCGCTCAAAATATTATTCCTCTCTATTTCAAAACTCGAGCTCTGGCACCTCTGCAAATCCTTGCTTCCCTCTACAAAGGGCCTATCTATCTACTTTTATTGCTGACTCATTATCCTCTTATAAAAAGCACCAGTTAGAGAGCACCACTGTCATTTGTATGCATTGTTATTAATTTATATTGAGTATGACCGTGACTGGATCTCTTTTACCATGATTTACAATGTCTAGTCAGTCCTTGATCTTCACGGGTGCTCTACATCTTGTTATATCATATCATGATTGTTTTGATAAAAGTGTTGTCATCCGAGATTTAATATTATTGCTCGTTAGTTGATTATGCCATTGATATGAGTAAACATGAGACCTTAATGTTATTGTGAATATGGTTAGTTCATAATGTTTGCTGAAAGCATGAATGCTGGCTTTACATATTTGCAACAACAAGATCAAACAGAGTTTGTAAAAGTTTTTTATTTATCACTTTCAGTTTGTCAACTGAATTGCTTGAGAATAAGCAAAGGTTTAAGCTTGGGGGACTTGATATGTCTCCAACGTATCTACATTTCCAAACACTTTTGCCCGTGTTTTCGACTCTAACTTGCATCATTTTAATGGAACTAACCCGCACTAACGTTGTTTTCAGCAGAGTTGTCATGGTGTTATTTTTGTGCAGAATAAAAAGTTCTCAGAATGATCTAAAACTTCACGGAGATAACTTTTGGAATTAATAAAAACTATTGGCAAAAGAATCAGCACCAGGGGCCCCACACCCTATCCACATGGGTGGGGACGCACCCTCCGACCTTGTGGCCCCCCTGGACCTCCAGGGACCTCAACTCCAACTCCATATATTCACTTTCGAGGAGAAAAAAATCAGTGAGAAGGATTCATCGTGTTTTATGATACGGAGCCGCTGCCAAGCCCTGTTCTTCCTCAAGAGGGCAGATCTGGAGTCCGTTTTGGGCTCCGAAGACGGGAATCCATCGCCATGGTCATCATCAACCATCCTCCATCACCAATTTCATGATGCTCACCGCCGCTCGTGAGTAATTCAATCGTAGGCTTGCTGGACAATGATGGGTTGAATGAGATTTACCATGTAATCGAGTTAGTTTTGTTAGGGTTTGATCCCTAGTATCCACTATGTTCTAAGATTGATGTTGCTATGACTTTGCTATGCTTAATGCTTTTCACTAGGCCCCAAGTTCCATGATTTCAGATCTGAACCTATTATGTTTTCATGAATATATTTGTGTTCTTGATCCGATATTGCAAGTTATAGTCACCTACTACACGTTATGATCCGGAAACCCTGGAGTAACAATAGTCGGGACCACTCCCGGTGATGACCGTAGTTTGAGGACTTCATGTATTCAATAAGTACTAATGCTTTGGCCTGGTACTCTTTTAAAAGGAGGCCTTAATATCCCTTAGTTTCCAATAGGACCCCGCTGCCACGGGAGGGTAGGACAAAAGATGTCATGCAAGTTCTTTTACATAAGAACGTATGACTATATTCGGAATACATGCCTACATTATATTGATGAACTTGAGCTAGTTCTATGTCACCCTATGTTATAACCGTTGCATGATGAATGCCATCCGACATAATTATCCATCATGGATCCATTGCCTACGACCTTTTCACATATTGATCTTTGCTTAGTTACTTTTTCATTGCCACTGTTACGATTGCTACAAAACTGCTACTATTACTTTTGCCACCATTAATGTTACTTCCATACTACTTTGCTACTAAATACTTTGATGCAGATATTAAGTCTTTCAGGTGTGGTTGAATTGAAAACTCCGCTGCTAATACTCAAGAATATTCTTTGGCTCCCCTGGTGTCGAATCAATAAATTTGGGTTGAATACTCTACCATTGAAAACTATGGTGATCCCCTATACTTGTGGGTTTTAGGAGACTGAGTCAATCTACCAGCTTTAAGATGGTAGGCTTGGGGGCTATTCCAATGGCAACGGTATTCCATACCCATATGAGTCGTCATGCGGAGCCGCCATCTTCATGGGAGGGACGGAGCCGGCTCTCAATTCTATGCGGCGGGAGCAACAAGAACGACTGACACTTTGGCGGCCGGCTCAGCTAGACCTCTGGCTCAAATTCTACCTGAGCTGATGACCACCCTGACGACCTTGCTAGCAACTGAGGTACTGCCGAAAATAAGGCAGAGCGCAATGCGGAGATTACGAAGCTTCAGGAGTGGATGACCAAGGGCCCGGAGGATATCAATGCTGACAACACATGG
Organism: Triticum urartu; assembly: GCF_003073215.2. NCBI lineage: Eukaryota > Viridiplantae > Streptophyta > Magnoliopsida > Poales > Poaceae > Triticum > Triticum urartu. Next base: position 376,402,248 of record NC_053025.1, on the reverse strand, counting down.
ACAACCAACTTGTAGGCTCAAATTAATGCAGAGGCAGAGCGTCTGAAGATGGAATCTTAGTGTCTAAACCATGAGCACAACACTTCCAGTGCAGTTCATCAGCGGAGATACCAGAGCCGTTTACCTCTGAGTTTCAAGCCTGCACGTTTGATCAACACGCCAGGTGTAGGCCCAAATACTCCAGGAGCGCCGATTATACCCCAGTTAACCTCTAATGCACCGGGGAGTAGAGTAGCAGCGCAACTGCTCCAGCCAGGGCCGGCCCGAAGGGAGGAGCCGGTACCCGACCCTCGTCTTGTTCAGACACCCCCACCACATTTTCCGACACCGCAGGGTCACTTCTCCGACCGGTGGATAACATGGTGGTAGCGGCAACCGGGATTACTATGATTTCTATCACGCGTGAGTCACCAGTCGTAGTAGAAATCAAGAACGCCATTGACCTATAGCAGACGGCGATTGCTCAGCAGGCTAATTATTCTTTGAGTCAGCATCATGTACATTCAACACCACTGCCGAGTCGTAGCTAGAGCGAGCATGCTGAGTCATGACAGTTTCAAGTAGTGAATGACGTCGTAACCCACCCCACGATAACCCACCCTACAATTCGAAGACTAATTCTCGAACGATTGTGGACAGTGCAAGGGCCCGTTGCAAGGCAGAGGCAGCAAACCAGGGGGCTTATCAGCCACCTCCGGTCGTTCCTTCAAGTTCAGTGGGAGCCGGGTCGAGTACTAGAACCAGTGGAGTGCCGTGCCTATTGCCAACTTTATGTAATGAGCGCATGCCTAAAGTTTTAAGGGTCCTCGCAATGTAACCAACTACATGGCGGATCTCCCTCCAGAGGCTTGGATTGAGAGCTATGAGCTGGCGATGGATATGTTTGATGTCAGTGATGCGGTATGTGCCAAGTACTTCACTATGATGTTGGAGGGGACAGCTCGCACATGGTTGAAGAACCTGCCCCCCCCCCCCCCCCCCCCCCCCCCCCGCCCCAATTCTATAAGCACCTGGGCGGAGTTGAAGGAGCGCTTCATCAAGAATTTTCAAGGAACTTGCAGGCAGCCTATGACAATTGTTGATTTGCAGCACTATGTCTAGCATGAGGATAAGTCGGCCCATCATTGTGCTCAATGGTTTGTGATCATCCACTCTTCGGATAACATCTAGGTGGCTCAAGTTGTGTTGCTCTTGAAAAAGAATTGTCAGTTTCAGCCTCTTGTGCAGAAGCTTGGGAGGCTTAAGCGCAAGTGCACGGATATGGGCAAACCTCACGGATGTACTTTCCAGATATGCTGATCCTGATGGTACGAAGGATCCTAGATTTGATGATGATTAATATGGCAAGGACAAGAAAAACAGTAGTGGCAAGAGTCAGCAGTAGAATGCCCCCGCGCAAAATGGCAATCATCATAACCATGGTAATTGTGGAAAACACGGACACCCCGATGGAGGGTCATATTTGGTGGCTAACAACAATACATTGTACAAAAATCAGCGTCGCAAAGGCAAGCAGCCTTATAATGGAGGGAAGGCCAATAATTATGAGGAAGCCCTTAATGGGCCATGTCCTAAACACAGTTATCCTAACAAGCCATCTAGTCATGCTTGGATGGATTGCTATATCATGCAGGAGTACACGAACAAGTCGTTTCAATAGCACCATGGTAACGGTAATGGGCCGCCCGGCGGGTTATGCTCCGAAGGTTTTCAGGGAGCCGGCTTTGGAGGTGGCAGCTGAAATTCAAGCTATCAAGGCCAAGGGAATCATGGTGGTCAATGTAACCAGTAGCAGCATAATCAATCAGGATATCAGAGTAATCCTAAGCAGCTGAAAAGTGACCTAGACGATGTTCTCACTACGAGCACTTGCAAGCGCCACCGAAAGATCCGTAAATGGGCAGTCGATGTGGATGAGCCGGCGGTGACATGCTATTTGAGGTGGTCTGAGCACATGATCACTTGGATCTGAGCGGATCACCCACCCCGAGTTGACGATCCAGGTCATCTGGCCCTGGTGGTGCCCCCTCAAGTGGGTGGTTATAAGTTCACCAAGGTAATTATGGATGGTGGCAATATCATTAACATATTGTATTATGACACTTTTCGATTGATGATTCTAACAGAGAAGGACCTTAGGCCATGGTCTACGGTATTTCACGGAGTTGTGCCTGGCAAGTCGGCTTACCCTACTATCATAAAGATTGATCTAGAAGTTGCTTTTGGTCATGAATATAATTACAGAGCAGAGACACTGTCATATGAGGTGGTGAAGATCAAGAGTCCTTATCAAGTGATATTTGGACGGCTGGCTTATGCTAAATTCATGGATCCTCTTTGTTATATATATATATATTTGCAGCTTAAGATGCACTGGCCACAAGGGATGATCACAGTTCACGGAATTCACAAGACAGCCCTGGAATGTGAAGAGGGAGATGCTACTTATGCAGAGTCGGCTTGTGCTATTGATGAGCTAAAGTTTTATAAACATAACATTGATCCGGCTGATATGACCCCTCTGAAGAATCCCACTACTGAGAAGGACCCTCTACTCAAGTTGAAGTCGGCAAAGGATGCGCGGCAAGTGGATTTTGTCCCTAGTGATTCTTCCCAGCTGTTCATGATACGTCCATTTTGCATCATGCTTTTATGTTGAGATTTATTGCATTATGGGCTGTTATTACACATTATGGTACAATACTTATGCCTTTTCTCTCTTATTTTACAACATTTACATAAAGAGGGAGAATGCCGACAACTAGAGTTCTGGACCAGAAAGGAGCAAATCTGAGAGACCTATTCTGTAAAACTCCAAAAGTCCCGAAATTTTATGAAGAATTATTTTGGAATATATAAATAATATTGGGCAAAGAAAATACCAGAGGGGAACCACTAGGGGGCACAAGCCTGGGGGCGTGTCCCGAGGGCTTGTGGGCACCCTGGCAGGTCCTCGGTGCCCATCTTCTGCTACATGAAGCGTTTTGACCTGGAAAAAATATGGAGGAAGCTTTTGGGACGAAGCGCCGCCGTCTCGAGGCAGAACCTGGGTAGTGGCAATCTAGGGCTCCAACAGAGTTGTTCTGTCGGGAAACTTCCCTCTCGGAGGGGGAAATCGAAGCCATCGTCATCACCAATGATCCTCTCATCGAGAGGGGGTTAATCTCCATCAACATATTCACCAGCACCATCTCCATTCAAACCCTAGTCCATCTCTTGTATTCAATCTTTGTCTCAAAACCTCAGGTTGGTACCTGTGGGTTGCTAGTAGTTTTGGTTACTCCTTGTAGTTGATTCTAGTTGGTTTATTTGGTGAAGGACCATATGTTCATATCCTTAATGATATTCAATACCCCTCTGATCTTGAACATGAACATAATTTGTGAGTAGTTATGTTTGTTCTTGAGGACATGGGACAAGTCTTGTTATAAGTAATCATGTGAATTTGGTATTCGTTTGATATTTTGAAGATATGTATGTTGTCTTTCCTCTAGTGGTCTTTTGTGAACATCGACTACATGACACTTCACCATGATTTGGGCTGAGAGGAAGGCATTGGGAAGTGATAAGTAGATGATGGGTTGCTAGAGTGAAAAAAGCATAAACACTAGTTTATGTGTTGCTTCGTAAGGGGCTGATTCGGATCCAGATGTTTCATGCTATGGTTAGATTTATCTTAATTATTATTTCGTAGTCGTGGATGCTTGCGAGAGGGGTCAATCATAAGTAGGAGGCTTGTCCAAGTAAGGACAGCAACCGAGCATCGGTCCACCCACATATCAAATTATCAAAGTAATGAACACGAATCATATGAGCATGATGAAAATTAACTTGACAATAATTTCCATGGGTCCTCGAGAGCGCTGTTCTTTATATAAGAGTTCGTCCAACCTTATCATTTGCTACAAAAGTATTGGGACACCATGTTGCACTGTTAATTACACTAGTTACTTGTTACCCATTACAAACTATCCTATCATCAAACTATCTGTTACCGATAATTTCAGTGCTTGCAGAAAATACCTTGCTGAAAATCGCTTGCCATGTCCTTCTGCTCCTCATTGGGTTCGACACTCTTACTTATCGAAAGGACTATGATAGATCCCCTATACTCTTTGGTCATCAAGACTCTTTTCTGGCGCCGTTACCGGGAGTGAAGCGCCTTTGGTGAGTGGAATTTGGTAAGGAAAAAAATATATTACGTGCTAAAATTTATTGCCACTTGTCACTATGGAAAATCATCATTTGAGGGGTTTGTTCGGGGTATCTTCACCTCGACCGAAAGAACGAAGAGTTTCTCCTCCACCTACTACACCTACTGAAAATATTTATTATGAAATTCCTTCGGGTATGATAGATAAACTGCTAGCTAATCCTTATGCAGGAGATGGAACACTACATCTTGATATGCATCTAATCTATGTGAATGAAGTTTGTGAATTATTTATTATTGCAGGTTTGCCCGAGGATTAGGTCAACAAGAAATTCTTCCATTTATCTTTGAAGGGAAAGTCATTAACATGGTATAGGCTATGTGAAGATATTGGATCTTGGAACTACAACTGATTGAAATTGGAATTTCATCAGAAGTTTTATTCTATGCATTTAGTCCACGTGATCAGAATTATATATATAATGTTTGGCCTCGTGAAGGAGAGAGTATCACTCAACCTTGGCGGAGGCTTAAGTCCATGTTATATTCATGCCCCAATCATGGGCTCTCAAGAGAAATTATTATTCAGAATTTTTATGCTCGGCTTTCTCATAATGATCAATCCATGCTCGATACTTCTTGTACTGGTTCTTTTATGAAGAAGACTATTGAATTCAAATGGGATTTATTGGAAAGAATTAAACACAACTGTGAAGATTGGGAGCTCAACGAAGGTAAGGAGTTAGGTATAAACCTTAAGTTTGATTGTGTTAAATCTCTTATGGATACTGACGCTTTTCATGAATTTAGCACTAAATATGGACTTAACTCTGAGATAGTAGCTTCTTTGTATGAATCATTTGCTACTCATGTTGATCTCCCTATGGAGAAGTGGTTTAAATATCATCCTCCCATTGAAGTAAAAGTAGTAGAACCTAATAAAGCTGAAGAAGAAACCATTACTTATAATGTTGATCTAGTAGTTACTACTACTTATATTGACAAACCACCTTTTCCTATTAGAGTAAAGGAACATGCTAAAGCTTCAACTATTGCTTGTAAGAGTTATACTGGAAAACCTACGCCCCCTGAACAAATTAAAGTTGAACCTAGTATTGCTATGGATAAAGATCTCTTGGTCGATAATATTGATGGGCATGTTATTTATTTCTGTGATGAAGCTTCTAGAATTGCCAAACCTGATGATACAGATAAATATAAACTTATTGATGGCATGCCTATTGTCTCTGTTAAAATAGGAGATCATTGTTATCATGGCTTATGTGATTTAGGTGCTAGTGTGAGTGCAATTCCCTTACCTTATATCAAGAAATTATGAATGATATTGCACCTGCTAAAATAGAAGATATTGATGTCACTATTAAGCTTGCTAATAGAGATACTATCTCACCAATTGGGCTTGTTAGAGATGTTGAAGTCTTGTGTGGGAAAATAAAATACCCTACTGATTTTCTTGTTCTTGGTTCCCCACCAGATGATTTTTGTCCCATTATATTTGGTAGACCTTTCTTGAACACTGATAATGCTAAGATAGATCGTGAGAAAGAGACCGTTAGTGCAAGTTTCGGGGATGTGTCTCATGAGTTTAATTTCTCCAAATTTTGTAGAAAATCTCGTGATAAAGAATTGCCTAGTAAAGATAAAATTATTGGTCTTGCTTCTATTGCCGTGCCTCCTACTAATCCTTTAGAATAATATTTGTTAGACCATGAAAATGATATGTTTATGAATGAGAGAAATGAAATAGATGAAATATTCTTTAAACAAATGCCTGTTTTGAAACAGCTAGTTGAGACTCTTGGAGATCCTCTACCACCCAAGAGTGATCCTATGTTTGATCTTAAATAATTGCCTGACACTTTGAAATATGCTTATCTCGATGAGAAGATATATCCTATTATTATTAGTGCTAACCTTTCAGAGCATGAAGAAAAGAAATTATTGAAAACTCTAAAGAAGCACCGGGCCGCTATTGGACATACTCTGGATGATCAAAAAGGCATTAGTCCCACTCTATGTCAGTACAAAATTAATATGGAGCCTTATGCTAAAGCAATTGTTAATCACCAACGATGGTTTAATCCTAAGATGAAAGAAGCAGTAAGAAATGAAATATTAAAGCTTCTAGAATCAGGTATAATTTATTATATTGCTGATAGTAGATGGGTGAGTTGTATTCATTGTGTCCCAAAGAAGGAAGGTATTACTGTTGTTCCCAATGATAAGAATTAATTGATCCCACGAAGAATTGTCACAGGTTATAGGATGGTAATTGATTTTAAAAAATTAAACAAAGCTTCTAGGAAAGATCATTATCCTCTACCTTTTGTTGATTAAATGCTGTAGCGACCAGACCTCAAACAGTCTGATCTCTGTGCTCCGGTGTCATCCCTGGATTAGTAATGCTGACACCACAAAGTACTCGGAGGATTTATAGCAGAGTAGCAATCACACACTTATTACATCGAGTGTCTCCAAAGAGAACTTATTACAATAAATATGGCTTAAGGCCATCTAATAATGATAACAGCGGAAGGCTTGGAAGATAAGTGAGTCCATCAACTCCAACAGCATCACTGAGTATAGAACCACGACCTAAAAACTCCTTAATCGTCGTCTGAAAAGTCTGCAACATTAACGTTGCAGCCTGAAACGGGTCAGCACATGGAATATGCTGGCAATGTAACAAATAGAGAGTAATGGAATGAAACAGCTATACTATATGCATATATTACAATAAATATGGCTTAAGGCCATCTAATAATGATAACAGCGGAAGGCTTGGAAGATAAGTGAGTCCATCAACTCCAACAGCATCACTGAGTATAGAACCACGACCTAAAAACTCCTTAATCGTCGTCTGAAAAGTCTGCAACATTAACGTTGCAGCCTGAAACGGGTCAGCACATGGAATATGCTGGCAATGTAACAAATAGAGAGTAATGGAATGAAACAGCTATACTATATGCATATTTGGCTGGTGGAAAGCTCTATGGTTACAGTTTTGCGTAAAGCCAATTTTTCCCTACTTCAAAGGAATAGATTTATTTATGGAACAATTGTATTTGTGCCCCTAGTTGGGTCACGAATACAAAAATCCCTTTATTTAACTATCATGGTAGTTGTTAAACATTGAGAATGGTTGACAGACAGCATTCTCAATCCCAATTAAGCATCATCATTAAACAAAACCCAACAAAATTAATTTAGAGTAACATGTTGAGATTCACATGATAATCCAGGTACTAGATACTCAAGATGTCCATAACCGGGGACACGGCTAATCATGATTAGTTTATTACACTCTGCAGAGGTTTGCGCACTTTTCCCCACAAGACTCAATCGCCTCCGTTTGGTTTCTCGCACTACATGGTGTTTGAGAAGACGGATGACCGAGACATAGTCTTTCAGAAGCGCTAGCACCTTACGATCGGGTAGACCGTACCACCTACATCCCCTACATCTGCTAGTCTACCACTGTAAGAGTTCGCACAACTTAGTCAACTATGCTAGAGCCCATAATAGCTTGTGGCTGCACATGGAAGTTTCTAGTATGAATAGTCTCATGATCCCTTTGAGCCTGGGTGGCGGTCCAAAAGAAAACAGGCAAGTCCTGGAATACCCAGGTGCCTCAATCCACCCAGATGTGTGTTTAAGTTGCCACCTTAGATAAGCCATTAATTAACAAAACTCACATCTGTCATGGATATCACTCACCCAATCCACGTCTATTAGCATAGCATGGCATAATAAGCAAATGTAGAAGTAACTCCCAAAGGTTTGATAATAAACAGGTAATAGGTACTACCTCATCTACTTCCCATCCCACAATTTAATTAGATCCTAACCATGCAAGGTGTGAGGATTGATCTAATGCAATAAAACTGGGTAGTAGGAAAGGTATGATCAAAGTGTTACTTGCCTTGCTGATGATCCGCGAAACCTAGAGATTCGAAGTAACAGGCGGCGCACTTCGGGTATTCTATCGCAGACAAACAAAAAAGCATACAATAAGTACTCATCTAATGCACGGGTAAAACTCAAAGAAGAGATCTAACCAGAAGGTTCAACTTAAGAAATCCGGTTGGCAAAAAGAATCAAATCGAACGAAGCAACGAAAGTCAAACGGCGAAAGAAAACAACTTTGTTCTACTAATCTGGATCTAGGCAAATTTTACAGTAGCAAAATCTTGTTTAAGTTGGTTAAACGAATAGAGGGTTTCGAGTAGAAACTCTAGGCGCTTGAATCGCCTGATTCCGATAAACGAGCGAAAAGTTATACTAAAACGAAAATCGGATCAGGAATCGCGATCAGAAAAATCGCGGATTTAATCCGAGAAAAAGAAAAACGACGAACGTTCGCTAGAACAAACGAACGGGTGAACGCTCACTATTTAAATAAACCGAAAAAACCGATCTATTTAAAAAACCCGAATCTAAAAAAACCGACGGAAAAACAGAACGGTTTTTCGAAAAAAAATTAAAAAAACTGGGCATGGATTTCGAGGCGGCGGCGTGCGGCAGGCGGCGGCGGCGGCTTGGGGCTGGGGCGGCTAGGGTTTGCCCGGGTGGGCTGCCCCGGCTTATAAAGCCTGCCCGGGCCGGTGTCCGGGTGGGACACGGCCCGTAGGTCGGTGCGCGTTTTTTTAATTACATGCAGAAGAAAAATAAAAAGAGATACTAAACGGACTCCAAAAATTCCGAAATAAATTTTCACGGGCTTCTAAAATCAAGCCACACAAGGTGAACATTTATTTGGGATCTAAATGCAATTTTGAAAAACGCACATTTTTCCTAAATTCAAATAAAACACCGAAAAACTCCGAAATAAATCTTATTTGATTTTATTATTAAATGCTCAATATTTCTTTATTTTTGGAAAGTCATTTTATTCCCTCTCTCATATTTTTGTAATAGAAATAATTGATGATAAAATAAATAAAATCAAATGATCCTATTCTCAAAATTTGAGAAAACTCAAATATGAAAATAACGAAACCCCCAACTCTCTCCGTGGGTCCTTGAGTTGCTTAGGATTTCTAGGATCAACCAAAATGCAAAATAAAATATGATATGCAATGCTGATCTAATGTATAACATTCCAAATTGAAAGTTTGGGATGCTACAAACCTACCCCCCTTAAGATGAATCTCGCCCTCGAGATTCGGGTTGGCTAGAAAATAGGTGAGCGTGGTCCTTGAGCAAATCTTCCTCTCGTTCCCAGGTGGCTTCATCCTCCGTGTGGTGGCTCCACTGAACCTTGCAAAACTTGATAACCTTGCTGCGGGTAACTCGGCTGGCAAACTCGAGGATCTTAACTGGTTTCTCCTCGTAGGTCAAATCGTTATCCAACTGAATAGTTTCCAACGGCACTGTGTCTCTCAAAGGTATGTCAGCCATCTCCGCGTGGCACTTCTTTAACTGAGAAATGTGGAACACATCATGAACTCCTGACAATCCTTCGGGTAATTCCAACTTGTAGGCCACTTCTCCCATATGCTCCAAAACTCGATATGGTCCTACAAATCGTGGCGCTAACTTCCCTTTAACTCCAAAACGCTTTGTTCCCCGTAGTGGAGATACTCGAAGATAAGCTCTATCTCTGACTTCGTAAACTGTCTCCTTGCGTTTAGAATCTGCATAACTTTTCTGTCTGGACTGGGCTACCTTGAGCCTATCGTGAATCAACTTCACCTTCTGTTCAGACTCTTTAATTAAGTCAGGTCCAAACAACTGGCGTTCTCCAACTTCGTCCCACGATAACGGTGTCCTGCACCTCCTTCCATACAAAGCTTCGAAAGGGGCCATCTTCAAACTGGTTTGGTAACTGTTGTTGTAAGAGAACTCTGCATATGGCAAATTATCGTCCCAACTAGATCCATAATCTAGCGCACAAGCTCTCAGCATATACTCCAAAATCTGATTGACTCTCTCGGTCTGTCCATCTGTCTGTGGATGAAAAGATGTACTGAATTCTAGCCTGGTTCCCAAGGTTTCGTGCAACTGCTTCCAGAACTTTGAGGTAAACTGGGTTCCTTGTAACACCCCGGATGTGATTGACCCAATATGTATTCCAACTCTTGCCGTTTCCAGCGTTAAGTTATTTTATTTTCTCGGGTTTGGGTCTTTGTCTCCGTGTGTTGTTATCATTGTCATGCATCTCTTATCATGTCATCATGTGGATTGCATTTGCATACGTGTTCATCTCATGCATTTGAGCATTTTCCCCGTTGTCTGTTTTGCATTCCGGCGCTTCGTTCTCCTCCGGTGGTCATTTCTAGCTTTCTTTCGTGTGTGGGGATTAAACATTTCCGGATTGGACCGAGACTTGCCAAGCGGCCTTGGTTTACTACCGGTAAACTGCCTGTCAAGTTTCATACCATTTGGACTTCGTTTGATACTCCAACGGTTAACCGAGGGACCGAAAAGGCACCGTGTGTGTTGCAGCCCAACACCCTTCCAATTTGGCCCAAAACCCACCAAAACCTTCTCCATCATCTAGAGCGTTCTATCACGATCGCGTGGCTCAAAACCGCACCTCATTTGGACTCTCCTAGCTCCTCCTATGCCTATAAATAGAACCCCCCTCCTCAAATCCCGGGTCTCTTCTCCCCCTAACCCTAGAAATCCTCCTCGCGCCGCACCGGACATGTCCGCTCGCGTCGGACGCCTCTCCGCCGCCGCCCGCGGCCACTCGTAGGCTGCCACGGGTCGCTCCGCCAGTGCCTCCCACCGCGACCCGCCGAAGCCCGCGAGGGGCCCTCCTCGACCCATATCGCCCCGCCTCCTCTCGCCCGAAGCCGCCGCCACCCTCCTCGCGTCCGGCCACCCGAGGCCATCGGCGCCGCCCAGCCCGCTCGTCGCCGGCGACTCGTCCGCCGCCCGCCGCCTCGCCTCGCCTCGCCGCAGCAAGCCATCGCCGCCTTCTCCTCCTCGCCAAGTCCTGCGAGCTCCGGCAAGTCCGGCGAGCCCGTCCGGCGAGCCCCCCCTCCAAGTCCGGCGACGACCTCGACGCCTCCGGCCACCGCAGACCCATTGCCTGCGATCTCTTCCTCGAGCATCTACAGTGCAACCGGATCTAGATCTAGGATTTATCTCGGGTTGACTTTTTCTCCCGAAACCCTAATCCATATGCCCATGTTCATCTTGTTGTAACTCCTCATCCGTAGCTCCGTTTTTGGCATATAGCATATCAAATTGTTCGCCTCAGAGAGTACATCATTTCATCTCATTACATCATTTTCATTTTAGTTCAGCTTGATGCACGAAATGCTATTAGAAGAGGGCTACTTGAGATAATTGTCAGATCTGCTACTTCATTTAGATATTTGTCATTTTTGCCATGATTATTGTGTGCATGTTATGCCCATGAGCTCTACATATGTTTTGTTAAGGATTTTGCCATCTTTCCAGAGGTGCAACCCATGTATTTTTGTGATGTGTGTGGTGACTAGCACAAGCTTGCAAAGTGAGGCACTTGATAATTCTGATTTCAGGGACTTAGCATTTCCACTAAGTCCTTGAGCTGTTTATCTCATATGGCCATATGTTCATGTTGTTTCCGAGTGATCCGTGCCTCTTTTGAGGATGATCAGTAAGGATGTTTTGTTAATATTGTAGTGCTCTATCCATCCATGTCTTTGGTTGCAATTATGGAGCACCCTAGCTTGAGTCAATCGAGCTCTACTTTTGCTACTTGTTAGCGATTTTGCCGATGATGTTGTAGTTGATCCACGCATGCTATGCTATTGTTCTTGCCATGTCTAGCTTGCATTTTGTGTATTCTTTATGGGTGTATGCTTAGATTATCATGACTTGCTCCGTAGTGCGTGCATCGAGCTCGTAAACATGCCTACTTGATATCTGTTTTCAGCATGCCCCAGTTTTCACCAAGTCTGAAAACTGATTATGGTTTTGCTATGTTCACATGCTTGCAATTGTATTTTTCTGATCCCTTTTGGCTCAAGGTCACTAAGGGACTTTTGTTGAGATCTTTGAGTAGCTCCATGCCATGCTTTACTTTGCCATGTTTAGGTCCTGTAGCATATAGTTTTGTTGCTCCGAAGAGTGCTACCTGATATGAAATTCCAGACAAGCTCGGACCTGAAGAGTTGAAGGAGCTAAAGAAGCAACTCGATATTCAAGAGAGAATGGGTCTCATCTCCCTAGTTCTTCTCGTGGGGTTGTGGTGTTCTTTTGTGAAGAAGAAGGATGGAACGGACGACTTTGTGTTGATTACCGTCCATTGAACAAGAAGACCATCAAGAACAAATACCCACTTCCCAACATCAATGAGCTGTTCGAACAACTCAAAGGTGCCCAAGTATTCTCCAAGCTTGATCTCCGTATGGGTTATCATCAGATTCGAATCCGTGAGCAAGATATTCCCAAGACGGCTTTCAGGACAAGCTTTGGTTCATATGAATACACCGTCATGTCTTTTGGCCTCGTCAACGCTCCTCCGACGTTCTCTCGCATGATGAACTTCATCTTCAACGCCTACACCAATGACTTCGTTTTGGTCTATCTCGACGACATTCTGGTTTTCTCGAAGAACAAGGAAGATCATGCCAAGCACTTGCGTTCTCGAAAGTTCTTGAGCTCAGGGAAACATCAGTTCTACGCCAAGTTCTCCAAGTGTGAATTCTGGCTCGATGAGGTTCTTTATCTTGGTCATATCATCTCTGCCAAGGGCATTGCCGTGAATCCTGAGAAGGTGTCTGCAATTGTGAATTGGGAACCTCCGCAGAACGTGAAGCAACTCCGTAACTTCCTCGGTCTCGCAAGCTATTGCCGAAGATTCGTTGAAAACTTTTCCAAGATCGCGAAGCCTCTCTCAAATCTTCTCCAGAAGCACGTCAAGTATGTTTGGTCTCTGGAGTGTGACATTGCTTTCAACACATTGAAAGAGAAATTGATCACTGCTCCAGTTCTGACTCCGCCTGATGAATCCAAACCGTACGAGGTCTTTTGTGATGCCTCTCTCCAAGGTCTTGGCGCAGTGTTGATGCAAGAGAAGAAAGTTGTTGCTTATACCTCTCGCCAGTTAAAGCCCAATGAGAAGAACTACCCCACTCATGATCTCGAGTTGGCGGCAGTTGTGCATGCTCTTTTGACTTGGAGACATCTCTTATTGGGAAGAAAAGTAGACATTTTCACTGATCACAAGAGTTTCATGTACATCTTCACTCAGCCTAATCTCAACCTCAGGCAAACTCGATGGGTCGAAATGATTCAAGAGTATAATCCGAGTATCGAGTATACTCCAGGCAAGGCCAATGTGATTGCTGACGCATTGAGCAGGAAAGCTTATTGCAACAGTCTTATTCTCAAGCCTTATCAACCCAAGCTTTGTGAAGCTTTCCGCAAACTTAATCCGCAAGTTGTTCCTCAAGGTTTCCTCGCCAACCTTCAAGTCTCTCCTACCTTGGAAGACCAGATTCGCCAAGCTCAACTTCTTGATGCTATGGTGAAAAAGGTGAAGATTGGGATTGCCAAGAGTCAACCCAAGTACAAGTGCTACCGCCTTGATGACAAGGATACTCTCTTCTTCGAGGATCGTATTGTTGTGCCCAAAGGTGAACTTCGTAAAGTGATCATGAACGAGGCTCACAATTCTCTCCTCTCCATCCACCCTGGGAGCACGAAGATGTATCAGGACCTTAAGCAGGCTTATTGGTGGACTCAAATGAAGCGCGAGATTGCTCAATTCGTGAATGAGTGTGATGTCTGCAGAAGAGTGAAGGTAGAACACCAAAGACCAGCGGGTCTCCTCCAACCTCTTGCCATTCTAGAATGGAAGTTTGACCACATTGAGATGGACTTCGTGACTGGGTTTCCAAAGTCCAAACGTGGCAATGATTCTATATTCGTTGTCATCGACAAACTCACTAAAGTGGCTCACTTTCTGCCTATCAAAGAGTTGATCACTGCAGCTCAATTGGCGGAACTCTATACCTCTCGAATTGTCTCTCTGCACGGTATTCCACAAGTGATCTCTTCAGACCGTGGCAGCATCTTTACCTCCAAGTTTTGGGATTCTTTTTAGAAGGCCATGGGCACCAACATCCGCTTCAGCACAGCTTTCCATCCTCAAACTAGCGGTCAAGTCGAGCGTGTCAACCAGATTCTTGAAGATATGCTCAGGGCTTGTGTGATCTCCTTCGGCATGAAGTGGGAGGATTGTCTTCCTTATGCTGAATTCTCCTACAACAACAGTTTTCAAGCAAGTTCGGGCAAGGCCCCATTTGAAATCATGTATGGCAGGAAGTGTCGTACCCCTCTCAACTGGTCTGAAACCGGTGAACGTCAGCTTCTCGAAAATGACTTAATCACAGAGGCAGAGGAAATGTGCAAAGTCATTCGAGATAACCTCAAAGCAGCCCAATCCCGCCAGAAGAGCTACTATGACAGTAAGCACCGTGATTTGTCTTTCGAGGCCGGAGATCATGTTTACCTCCGCGTCTCTCCTATGAAAGGTACTCGTCACTTCGGTATCAAAGGGAAGCTTGCCCCTAGATACGTGGGACCTTTCAAGATTGTCAGCAAGAGAGGCGATCTCGCCTATCAACTTGAGCTTCCTTCAAACTTTGCAAATGTTCATGATGTGTTCCATGTCTCTCAGCTCCGAAAGTGCTTCAAGACTCATGACCGCACCGTCAACTTCGAGGACATTGAGCTCCAAGAATATCTCTCCTATAGTGAGCACCCAGTTGCTATTCTTGAAGAGACTGAACGCAAGACTCGCAACAAGTCAATCAAATTCCTCAAAGTCAAGTGGTCACACCATTCCGACCGTGAAGCTACCTGGGAACGCGAGGATCACCTCCATTCTGATTACCCGACGTTCTTTCAGTCCTAGATCTCGGAACGAGATCCTTTCGTAGTGGTGGAGTGTTGTAACACCGCGGATGTGATTTACCCAATATGTATTCCAACTCTTGCCGTTTCCGGCGTTAAGTTATTTTATTTTCTCGGGTTTGGGTCTTTGTCTCCGTGTGTTGTTATCGTTGTCATGCATCTCTTATCATGTCATCATGTGCATTGCATTTGCATACATGTTCATCTCATGCATTCGAGCATTTTCCCCGTTGTCCGTTTTGCATTCCGGCGCTTCGTTCTCCTCCGGTGGTCATTTCTAGCTTTCTTTCGTGTGTGGGGATTAAACATTTCTGGATTGGACCGAGACTTGCCAAGCGGCCTTGGTTTACTACCGGTAAACCGCCTGTCAAGTTTCATACCATTTGGACTTCGTTTGATACTCCAACGGTTAACTGAGGGACCAAAAAGGCACCGTGTGTGTTGCAGCCCAACACCCTTCCAATTTGGCCCAAAACCCACCAAACCCTTCTCCATCATCTAGAGCGTTCGATCACGATCGCGTGCCCGAAAACCGCACCTCATTTGGACTCTCCTAGCTCCTCCTATGCCTATAAATAGAACCCCCCTCCTCAAATCCCGGGTCTCTTCTCCCCCTAACCCTAGAAATCCTCCTCGCGCCGCGCCGGACATGTCCGCCCGCGTCGGACGCCTCTCCGCCACCGCCCGCACCCACTCGTATGCTGCCACGTGTCGCTCCGCCGGCGCCTCCCACCGCGGCCCGCCGAAGCCCGCGAGGGGCCCTCCTCGGCCCACATCGCCCCGCCTCCTCTCGCCCGAAGCCGCCGCCACCCTCCTCGCGTCCGGCCACCCGAGGCCATCGGTGCCGCCCAGCCCGCTCGTCACCGGCGACTCATCTGCCACCCGCCGCCTCACCTCGCCTTGCCGCAGCAAGCCATCGCCGCCCCGCACCGCCTTCTCCTCCTCGCCAAGTCCGGCGAGCTCCGGCAAGTCCGGCGAGCCCCCCCTCCAAGTCCGGCGACGACCTCGACGCCTCCGGCCACCGCGGACCCATTGCCGGTGATCTCTTCCTCGAGCAGCTACAGTGCAACCGGATCTAGATCTGGGATTTATCTCGGGTTGACTTTTTCTCCCGAAACCCTAATCCATATGCCCATGTTCATCTTATTGTAACTCCTCATCCGTAGCTCTGTTTTTGGCATATAGCATATCAAATTGTTCGCCTCAGAGAGTACATCATTTCATCTCATTACATCATTTTCATTTGAGTTCATCTTGATGCCCGAAATGCTGTTAGAAGAGGGCTACTTGAGATAATTGTCAGATCTGCTACTTCATTTAGATATTTGTCATTTTTGCCATGATTATTGTGTGCATGTTATGCCCATGAGCTCTACATATGTTTTGTTAAGGATTTTGCCATCTTTCCAGAGGTGCAACCCATGTATTTTTGTGATGTGTGTGGTGACTAGCACAAGCTTGCAAAGTGAGGCACTTGGTAATTCTGATTTCAGGGACTTAGCATTTCCACTAAGTCCTTGAGCTGTTTATCTCATATGGCCATATGTTCATGTTGTTTCCGAGTGATCCGTGCCTCTTTTGAGGATGATCAGTAAGGATGTTTTGTTAATCTTGTAGTGCTCTATCCATCCATGTCTTTGGTTGCAATTATGGAGCACCCTAGCTTGAGTCAATCGAGCTCTACTTTTGCTACTTCGTGAATCTGGGCAGATTGTCTACTTGTTAGCGATTTTGCCGATGATGTTGTAGTTGATCCACGCATGCTATGCTATTGTTCTTGCCATGACTAGCTTGCATTTTGTGTATTCTTGATGGGTGTATTCTTAGATTATCATGACTTGCTCCGTAGTGAGTGCATCGAGCTCGTAAACATGCCTACTTGATATATGTTTTCAACATGCCCCTGTTTTCACCAAGTCTAAAAACTAATTATGCTTTTGCTATGTTCACATGCTTACAATTGTATTTTCTGATCCCTTTTGGCTCAAGGTCACTAAGGGACTTTTGTTGAGATCTTTGAGTAGCTCCATGCCATGCTTTACTTTGCCATGTTCAGGTCCTGTAGCATATAGTTTTGTTGCTCCGAAGAGAGCTACCTGATATGAAATTCCAGACAAGTAACTAAGTCTGAAATCTGTTTACCATATGCATTTTTGCCATGCTTGTTTGAACCTGTTAATGGATGAATTGTCCGTAGCTCAGTGCTAGGATTTTGTTAAGCATCTTGAATGCATCCTTGCCATGTATTTTTATGCCATGTTTGAGTGCTGTAGCATGTTCATCTCGTTGCATTTAGATGGCTACTTGCTGTAAATCGCAGACCGGTGTCATATTTGAATTGCTTGTCAGTTCCAAACCGTAACTCCGATTCCCGTGATCTTTATATCGTTTTCAAGCGATTTCATCTCATCTTTCCAATGGAACACTTGGATTCCCAAGTTGAGGCCAGGTTCATGCTTTACTTGTCAAATCTTCCATATGCATCCCGCATCGCATCCCGCATAGCATACCATCCTTGCATCATATTGTTTGATCCTTGCACGTGGTTGATTGTGTCCTTGTTTCTTGTTTGTCTTGTTTTGGGTAGAGCCGGGAGACGAGTTCGCTAACGAGGAGCCCGTTGAGTTTTCTTTCGAGGATCCAGTCAACTCTGACAACTTTGCAGGCAAGATGATCATACCCTCGAAATCACTACTATCTTTGCTTTGCTAGATGCTCGCTCTTTTGCTATGCCAATGCTACGATGCCTATCACTTGCTTTCAAGCCTCCCAAATTGCCATGTCAAACCTCTAACCCACCATGTCCTAGCAAACCGTTGATTGTCTATGTTACCGCTTTGCTTAGCCCCTCTTATAGTGTTGCTAGTTGCAGGTGAAGATTGGAGGCCGTTCCTTGTTGGAACATTTATTTACTTGTTGGGATATCATTATATTGCCATGTCATCTTAATGCATCTATATAATTGGTAAAGGATGGAAGGCTCGGCCTCTCGCCTAGTGTTTTGTTCCACTCTTGCCGCCCTAGTTTCCGTCATATCGGTGTTATGTTCCCGGATTTTTGCGTTCCTTACGCGGTTGGGTTATAATGGGAACCCCTTGATAGTTCGCCTTGATTAAAGCTTTTCCAGCAATGCCCAACCTTGGTTTTACCATTTTCCACCTAGCCTCTTTCTCCCTTGGGTTTCCGGAGCCCGAGGGTCATCTTATTTAAACCCCCCCGGGCCAGTGCTCCTCTGAGTGTTGGTCCAAATAGAGCCACTTGCAGCGCCACCTCGGGGCAACTCGAGGGTTGGTTTTAGTTGTACGTAGTGTTCATCTGAGTGTGCCCTGAGAACGAGATATGTGCAGCTCCTATCGGGATTTGTCGGCACATTCGGGCGGTGTTGCTGGATTTGTTTTAACCTGTCGAAGTGTCTTGAAGAACCGAGATACCGAGTCTGATCGGAACGTCTCGGGAGGAGGTCTATTCCTTCGTTGACCGTGAGAGCTTGTCATGGGGTAAGTTGGGACTCCCCTGCAGGGATTTGAACTTTCGAAAGCCGTGCCCGCGGTTATGGGCAGATGGGAATTTGTTAATGTCCGGTTGTAGATAACTTGAACCTTAATTTAATTAAAATGAATCAACCGTGTGAGTTACCGTGATGGCCTCTTCTCGGCGGAGTCCAGGAAGTGGACACGGTGTTGGAGTAATGTTTGCGCAGGTTGTCCTCTAGTTTCTCGCTCGTGCTTTGCCTTCTCTTCTCGCTCTCTTTTGCTACCATATATGCTAGTCGCTTGCTGCGGCTCCACACATATTTACCTTGCCTTACCTATAAGCTTAAATAGTCTTGATCGCGAGGGTGCGAGATTGCTGAGTCCCTGTGGCTCACAGATTACTATTACACCAGATGCAGGGCCTGATGATTCCGCTCTAGGTGACGCACTTGAGCTCAAGTGGTAGTTCGACGAGGACTCTCAACGATACTATGTGTCTTTCCCTGATGATCAGTAGTGGTGCCCAGTTGGGGGTGATCGGGACCGTGTCGCATGTTGGGTTATCTTTTATTTTGGCGCCGTAGTCGGGCCATGAGTGTTTGGATAATGTAATGTTATTTATGTACTTGATTGACGTGGCGAGTGTAAGCCAACTATGTTATCTCCCCTTTTACTATCTATATCTTACATGGGATGTTGTGATGATTGCCTAACTTATGACATATGCCTTCAATGCGATTATGTCTCTAAGTCGTGCCTCGACATGTGGGAGCTATAGTTGCATCGAGGGTGTTACATTCCTCTATCTGATACGATACTCCTTGGAACTCCATGCAAACATACGATCCTGGTCATGTATATCTTTGCCAACTTAGCACTGGTGTAAGTGGTCGTTACTGGGATGCAATGAGCTACTTTCGTCAATCGATCAACTACAACCCAAATCGAGTCATAGCCTGAACGAGTCCTGGGCAATCCCGTGTTAAAATCCATGCCTAGCTTATCCCACTTCCATTCGGGTATCGGCAATGGTTGTAACAATCCTGCTGGCTTCTGATGCTCTGCCTTTACTCTCTGACATACATCACAAACTGCTACATACTCCGCAATATCCTTCTTCATTCTGGTCCACCAGAAAATATCCTTCAGATCCAAGTACATCTTGGTATTTCTGGGTGAATTGAATACGGTGAGTCGTGTGCCTCTTGCAGTATCAACTTCCTGATCTCCGGGTCATTGGGCACGTAAACGCGGTCTTCAAACCATAGGGTATCGTGCTCATCCTCACGAAATCCCTTAGCTTTTCCTTTGCTAAGTTTCTCCTTAATGGAGGCAATCTCTTTGTCAGTCCTCTGAGCTTCTCTGATTCTATCCATCAAAGTTGACTGAATCTCCAATGCTGCTACATAGCCTCTCGGAACTATTTCCAAACATAGTTCACGATGATTTTCTGCTAACTCCCTTGGTATTTCTCCCGTCATTAATGTATTGACGTGGCTCTTACGGCTTAATGCGTCAGCTACTACATTAGCCTTTCCAAGATGGTAATGCAATCTTATATCATAATCCTTGATGAGCTCCAACCATCTCCTTTGTTTGAGGTTTAACTCCTTCTGTGTGAATATGTATTTCAAACTCTTATGATCCGTGTACACCTCACAATGATTTCCAATCAGAAAATGTCTCCATGTTTTCAATGCATGCACTACGGCTGCTAACTCCAAATCATGTGTAGCATAATTCAACTCATGAGGTTTCAGTTGTCTTGAGGCATATGAAACAACTCTCCCTTCATGCATAAGCACTGCTCCAAGTCCTCGACGTGAAGCGTCGCAATACACCTCATAATCTTTAGTCTGTTCTGGCACAATCAACACTAGTGAGGTAACCAAGCGTTTCTTCAACTCCTGGAAACTAGCCTCACATTCCTTCGTCCATATGAACTTGGTATCTTTCTTCAACAACTTAGTCATAGGCTTCGCAATCTTTGAGAAATTCTCAATAAATCTCCGGTAGTATCCTGTGAGTCCAAGAAAACTCCGGATCTCTCCAACTGTTGTTGGGGCTTCCCACTTGGTCACGGTATCAACTTTAGTGGGATCAACGGCTATACCTTCTCCAAAAATAACGTGTCCGAGGAATCCTACTTCCTTCAACCAAAACTCACATTTGCTGAACTTGGCATATAATTGATGTTCTCTGAGCTTTCCATGTACTAGTCGCAAATGTTCCTTATGCTCCTCTTCATTCTTCGAGTAAACCAGGATATCATCAATGAACACTACGACGAACTTATCCAAAAACTCCATAAATACTTTGTTCATCATGTTCATAAAATAGGCAGGTGCATTAGTCAGACCAAATGACATAACAGTATACTCGTACAGCCCATACCTGGTGGAAGAAGTTGTCTTAGGTATATCCTGTTCTCGAATCTTCAACTGATGGTATCCTAATCGCAGATCGATCTTGGAAAATACCTTAGCTCCTTGCAATCGATCAAACAGATCATTGATCATTGGTAGTGGGTACTTGTTCTTGATCGTTACTTCATTCAATCCTCGATAATCAACAACCATCCTTAACGATCCATCCTTCTTCTCCACTAGAAGTACTTGCGATCCCCAAGGTGAAGAACTTGGGCGGATATATCCCTTATCCAGTAACTCCTTAATCTGCTTCTTAATTTCCACCAAATCCTTTGCTGGCATCCTATATGGTCTCTTTGATATTGGCCCTGTGCCTGGCAATAGCTCAATCAGAAACTCAATATCTCTATCCGGTGGCATGCCTGGCAATTCTTCTGGAAATACATCAGGGAAATCCCTTACCACTGGTACTTCCTCCTGCACAACTCCTGTTAGGCAATTTACTTGAGTCCTCTTTGGCACATGCCGGGATACATACTTGATCCTTCTCCCTTCTGGGGTGGTAAGCAAAATTGACTTACTAGCACATTCAATATTCCCTTCATACTTATATAACCAATCCATGCCTAATATCACATCCAATCCTTGGGATTCCAATACTATTAGGTCTGAGGGAAAAACATAGTTACCAATCCTTAATGGTAACTGATCACACCATAGACTAGCCACATACTCTGCTCTAGGCGAGGTTACTAACATGGGTGACCTAAGGGCTTGGGTTGATAGGTTATACTTATCCACAAATCCCCTTGAGATGTATGAATGCGATGCACCAGTATCAAAAAGAACGAGTGGATTAAATGACTTAACCAAAAACTTACCTATTACTGCATCAGGCTGAGCTTCAACCTCCTCCACGCTAATGTGGTTCACATGTCCCCTGTTGAAAGGGTTCGGCTTCTTCCCAGAACTTCCATTGACATTTGGGCCTTCAGGACATTCATTGGCATAATGTTCGGTCTTCTGACACTTAAAGCAAGTGACTTGACTCAGGTCCTTCTTGGCTGGGGTTGATGGGTTGATGTGATTCTGGCCGTTGCTTCCTCCATTGCCATTACCATTCTTGGTGCCATTGTGATTGTGCGAGCTACCTCCTCCATGGGTATGCTGAAAATGTCCTCCCAGTCTAGGGGTAAAACGTGGCTTCTGCTGAGCTCCTGAATTGTACTTCCCTTGTCCATACTTCCTCTTACGATTCTCAATTTGCTGCTGCTTCCCTTCAATCATAAGGGCACGATCTACCAACTCCTGGTAGTTGTTGAAGGTGGCTACCATCAACTGCATGCTCAACTCATCATTCAGTCCTTCCAAAAACTTCTCCCGCTTAGCTGCATCCGTAGCGACGTCATCTGGTGCATAACGTGCTAACTTACTAAAATCCTCCACATACTGGCCAACTGTCTGTCCCCCTTGGCGCAAGTTGCGAAACTCATGCTTCTTCATGGCCATAGCTCCTGCTGAAACATGTGCAGTATGAAAAGCCTGCTGAAACTGGTCCCATGTGACAGTGTCGACTGGAAAAGTGGCTGTGAAATTATCCCACCATGATGTTGCGGGTCCTTCTAGCTGATGTGCAGCAAACTTCACCTTCTCCACATCTGTGCATCCTGCTGTGGTCAATTCCCTAGCTGTCTTGCGGAGCCAATCATCTGCTACTATCGGCTCGGTGCTACTGGAAAACATCGGCGGATTCAGCCTAAGAAAACGGGCTAAGTGGTCAACTAGTGGTGGTGGTGGTGGGTTGTTGTTGTTGTACCCCTGGTTTTGATTCTGGACTAGCAACTGCATCAATGTGTTCTGCTGCTGGATCAACTGGGTGAGCTCCGGTGGAAAGGCAAATATGGGGTCACGTCTCAGAGGCATCTGAGGGGTTTAGAAAAGATGAGATGTAAGAATAGAGGGGGTCTAAAGAGAAAACACTACCCATATGCGCATGAGGCAAAAGCAAACAATTCACTTCATTCAATCAAACAAGGGCATACAATCGATCTATCTATCGCAACAAGTGCTCGGACTACTATATTTACATGGTGGACTACTACTACTGATGAGGTGGTCTACTAGAAATATTCTTCGGTTGCAGACTCCATGATATCTGCTCCAGCTTCATCAACATAGTCATCATCGCTACTATCTGGATCCGAATCGGTGCCGTCGATGATGATGTAGTCTTCCAGGCTAATCTCCTTGGGTTCTTCGTCTTCCTCTACTAGCGTAGGGCCTCCCATAAATATTACAATCTTCTTGATCAGGTCGTCATTCTTCTCCACCAATACTTCAATTTCCTCTTCATAATCTTCACGTGTAGCCTTGAGTTCTTCCTCCAGTTCCTTGATTCTTGTCTTAGCCTTCTTCAGATCTATCATGTCGGCGCACATCTGGTTCTCCTGTCGTCGAATGTGCTGGTTTAACTCCTGGATAAAAGCTGCGATTGATCTATCCTTTCTGGTGCTGATCATCTCCCAGTGTTCATCTCGGCGCCCACAAATCTGGTAGATAGTATCCTTGAGATCCTTGCGCTAGACTTCTCCAATGCATCCCATGTCTATGTGAGCTGCCATGCTCTTTCCTAGACTCCAAGTTGGTGCATCAAAAGAAAACTCTATGGGCTCAGTGACTGGCATGAACGTCCTTCCTGGAACTTGAACTTGAATCATCGAGCACTCTTCTTCAGGTAGAGTGGCGTTGTAGGTTCCGGTGAAGCTTGGTACTCCTATGTTCAGGTATCTAGTGACTTCCTTCAAGTGACGTCCAAAGGGTGTATCTTCATCCGGTTGCGTGAACTTGTTCCTTGCATCCGCCATCCTAAAAGAGTAGAAAATATGAGAAGTCAGAAGAGGAGAGAGTGAAAAGTGATCTAGGTCTTTTAGCTTAGTGGTCGTGTCCTACAGTCAGCGTGTGCTCTGGTACCATCTCTGTAGCGACCAGACCTCAAACAGTCTGATCTCTGTGCTCCGGTGTCATCCCTGGATCAATAATGCTGACACCACACAGTACTCGGAGGATTTATAGCAGAGTAGAAATCACACACTTATTACATCGAGTTTCTCCAAAGAGAACTTATTACAATAAATATGGCTTAAGGCCATCTAATAATGATAACAGTGGAAGGCTTGGAAGATAAGTGAGTCCATCAACTCCAACGGCATCACTGAGAATAGAACCACGACCTAAAAACTCCTTAATCGTCGTCTGAAAAGTCTGCAACATTAACATTGCAGCCCGAAACGGGTCAGCACATGGAATATGCTGGCAATGTAACACATAGAGAGTAATGGAATGAAACAGCTATACTATATGCATATTTGGCTGGTGGAAAGCTCTATGGTTACAGTTTTGCGTAAAGCCAATTTTTCCCTACTTCAAAGGAATAGATTTATTTATGGAACAATTGTATTTGTGCCCCTAGTTGGGTCACGCTCGACTGATTTGCCCTTATTTTTTCAACAATTGCGGTTTTGCCCAGCTCACTTCACTCACCTTGTGTTTTTGCCCTTCCGGGGCGGTTCCAACCAATCACGGTTTGCCCACATGGCGACTGCTCACTGGTCGGAATCTCCCTGGAAGGGCAAAAACACAAGGCGAGTGAAGTGAGCTGGGCAAAACCGCAATTGTTGAAAAAATAGGGGCAAATCAGTCGAGCGTGACCCAACTAGGGGCACGAATACAAAAATCCCTTTATTTAACTATCATGGTAGTTGTTAAACATTGAGAATGGTTGACAGTATTCTCAATCCCAATTAAGCATCATCATTAAACAAAACCCAACAAAATTAATTTAGAGTAACATGTTGAGATTCACATAATAATCCAGGTACTAGATACTCAAGATGTCCATAACCGGGGACACGGCTAATCATGATTAGTTTATTACACTCTGCAGAGGTTTGCGCACTTTTCCCCACAAGACTCGATTCGCCTCCGTTTGGTTTCTCGCACTACATGGTGTTTGAGAAGACGGATGACCGAGACATAGTCTTTCAGAAGCGCTAGCACCTTACGATCGGGTAGACCGTACCACCTACATCCCCTACATCTGCTAGTCTACCACTGTAAGAGTTCGCACAACTTAGTCAACTATGCTAGAGCCCATAATAGCTTGTGGCTGCACACGGAAGTTTCTAGCATGAAAGATCTTATGATCCCTTTGAGCCTGGGTGGCGGTCCAAAAGAAAACAGGCAAGTCCTGGAATACCCAGGTGCCTCAATCCACCCAGATATGTGTTT
The DNA here is from genome assembly GCF_003073215.2 of Triticum urartu. Taxonomy (NCBI): domain Eukaryota; kingdom Viridiplantae; phylum Streptophyta; class Magnoliopsida; order Poales; family Poaceae; genus Triticum; species Triticum urartu. Next base: position 376,377,085 of record NC_053025.1, on the reverse strand, counting down.
AAGTTGCCACCTTAGATAAGCCATTAATTAACAAAACTCACATCTGTCATGGATATCACTCGCCCAATCCACGTCTATTAGCATAGCATGGCATAATAAGCAAATGTAGAAGTAACTCCCAAAGGTTTGATAATAAACAGGTAATAGGTACTACCTCATCTACTTCCCATCCCACAATTTAATTAGATCCTAACCATGCAAGGTGTGAGGATTGATCTAATGCAATAAAACTGGGTATTAGGAAAGGTATGATCAAAGTGTTACTTGCCTTGCTGATGATCCGCGAAACCTAGAGATTCGAAGTAACAGGCGGCGCACTCCGGGTATTCTATCGCGTACAAACAAACAAGCATACAATAAGTACTCATCTAATGCACGGGTAAAACTCAAAGAAGAGATCTAACCAGAAGGTTCAACTTAAGAACTCCGGTTGGCAAAAAGAATCAAATCGAATGAAGCAACGAAAGTCAAACGGCGAAAGAAAACAACTTCGTTCTACTAATCTGGATCTAGGGCAAATTTTACAGTAGCAAAATCTTGTTTAAGTTGGTTAAACGGATAGAGGGTTTCGAGACGAAACTCTAGGCGCTTGAATCGCCTGATTCTGATAAACGAGCAAAAAGTTATACTAAAACGAAAATCGGATAAGCAATCGCGATCAGAAAAATCACGGATTTAATCCGAGAAAAAGAAAAACGACGAACGTTCGCTAGAACGAACGAACGGGCGAACGCTCACTATTTAAATAAACCGGAAAAACCGATCTATTTAAAAAAAACGAATATAAAAAAACCAACGGAAAAACCGAACGATTTTTCAAAAAAAAATAAAAAAAACCGGGCACGGATTTCGAGGCGGCGGCGAACCTCGGGCAGCGTGCGGTGGCGGCCGCGGGGCGGCGGCATGGCGGCGGCGGCGGCTTGGGGCTGGGGCGGTTAGGGTTTGCCCTGGTGGGCTGCCCCGGCTTATAAAGCCTGCCCGGGCCGGTGTCCTGGTCGGACACGGCCCGTAGGTTGGTGCGCGTTTTCTTTTTTTTAATTACGTTCAGAAGAAAAATAAAAAGAAATACTAAACGAACTCCAAAAATTCCGAAATAAATTTTCACGGGCTTCTAAAATCAAGCCGCACAAGGTGAACATTTATTTGGGACCTAAATGCAATTTTGAGAAACGCACATTTTTCCTAAATTCAAATAAAACACCGAAAAATTCCGAAATAAAATCTTATTTGATTTTATTATTAAATCCTCAATATTTCTTTATTTTGGGAAAGTCATTTTATTCCCTCTCTCATATTTTTGTAATAGAAATAATTGATGATAAAATAAATAAAATCAAATGATTCTATTCTCAAAATTTGAGAAAACTCAAATATGAAAATAACGAAACCCCCAACTCTCTCCGTGGGTCCTTGGGTTGCTTAGGATTTCTAGGATCAACCAAAATGCAAAATAAAATATGATATGCAATGATGATCTAATGTATAACATTCCAAATTGAAAATTTGGGATGTTACAAATGCTCGAAAGACTATGCGAACATACACACTTTTGCTTTCTAGATGGTTATTCTGGTTTTTCTCAAATACCAGTGTCGCAAGAGAATCAAGAAAAAACAATTTTACATTCCCTTTTGGTACTTTTGCTTATAGACGTATGCCTTTCTGTTTATGCAATGCACCTGCTACCTTTCAAAGATGTATGACTGGTCTAGTCTCTGATTTTTCTGAAAACATTGTTGAGGTTATCATGGACAGTTTTTCCATTTACGGAACTTCTTTTGATGATTGCTTAAGCAACATTGATCGAGTTTTGCAGAGATGTGAAGAAACTAATATTGTCTTGAATTGGGAGAAGTGCCATTTTATGGTTAATGAAGGTATTGTCTTGGGGCATAAAATCTCCGAAAGATGCATCGAAGTGGATAAAGCTAAAGTTGACGCAATTGAAAAAATGCCATGTCCTAAAGATATCAAAGGTATAAGAAGTTTCCTTGGTCATGTTGGTTTCTGTTGGAGATTTATTAAAGACTTCTCTAAAATTTCTAGGCCTCTTACCAACCTCTTGTAAAAAGATGTTCCATTTGTTTTTGATGATGATTGTGTAGAAGCATTTGAAATACTTAAGAAAGCCTTAATCTCTGCACCTATTGTTCAACCACCTGATTGGAACCCACCCTTTGAAATTATGTGTGATGTTAGTGATTATGTTGTTGGTGCTGTTCTAGGACAAAGAGTTGATAAGAAATTAAATGTTATTCATTATGCTAGTAAAACTCTAGATAGTGCTCAAAGAAATTATGCCACTACTGAAAAATAATTTTAAGCGGTTGTGTTTGCTTGTGATAAGTTCCGATCTTATATTGTTGATTCCAATGTGACTGTTCAAACTCATCATGCTGCTATTAAATACCTTATGGAAAAGAAAGATGCTAAACCTAGACTCAGTAGGTGGTTCCTACTACTACTAGAATTTGATTTGCATATTATTGATAGTAAGGGAGCCGAGAACCCTGTAGCAGAAAACTTGTTTGGTTAGAAAATATTCTTGATGACCCACTACCTATTGATGATAGCTTTCCTGATGAACAACTAGCTATCATAAATTCTTCTCGTAGTACTCCATGGTATGCTGATTATGCTAATTACATTGATGCTAAATTGATACCACCTAATTTCACATACCCACAAAAGAAAAAGGTTTTCTATGATTTAAGATATTACTTCTGGGATGACCCACATCTTTATAAAGAAGGAGTAGATGGTGTCATTAGACGTTGTGTACCTGAGCATGAACAGGAACAAATCCTACGCAAGTGTCACTCTAAAGCTTCTGGAGGACACCATGCTGGAGATAGAACTGCACACAAGGTATTACAATCTGGTTTTTATTAGCCTACTCTTTTCAGAGATGCTCGTATGTTTGTCCTGCCTTGTGATGAATGTCAAAGACTTGTTAATATTTGTAGACGTCTGGAAATGCCTATGAACTATTCACTTGTTATCGAACCATTTGATGCTTGGGGATTTGATTATATGGGACCTTTTCTATCCTCTAATGGGTATACACGTATTTTGGTTGCTATTAATTATGTTACTAAGTGGGAAGAAGCTATTCCAATTAGTAGTGATAATCATAACACTTCTATTAAATTGGTTAAAGTTATTTTTCCGAGGTTTGGAGTCCCTAGATATTTAATGACTGATGCTGGTTCACACTTCATTCATGGTGCTTTCCGTATATTGCTTGCTAAGTATGATGTCAACCATAGAATTGCATCTCCATATCACCCTGAGTCAAATGGTCAAGTAGAATTGAGTAGTAGAGAAATAAAATTAATCCTGCAAAAGACTGTTAATAGATCTAGAAAGAATTGGTCTAAGGAACTTGATGATGCATTATGGGCTTATAGAACTGCTTATAAGAATCCTATGTGTATGTGTCCATATAAAATGGTTTATGGAAAAGCATGTCACTTACCTATTGAACTTGAACATAAAGCTTATTGGGCAATTAAAGAGATCAACTATGATTTCCAACTTGCCAGTGAAAAGAGGCTATTTGACATTAGCTCACTTGATGAATGGAGACCCAAGCCTATGAAAATGCCAAGTTGTTTAAAGAAAAAGTTAAAAGATGGCATAATAAATGGATACAAAAGCGTGAATTTAATGTAGGTGACCATGTCCTGCTATACAACTCTCATTTAAGATTTTTTGCAGGAAAGCATCTCTCTGAGTGGGAAGGACCTTACATTGTCGAGGAAGTTTACGATTCCGGTGCCATCAAGATGAACAACACCAAGGGCTCCAATCTGAAGGTGGTAAACGGGCAAAGAATCAAACATTATATCTTAGGCACTCCCATAAATGTTGAAACCAATATTATTAATACCATAAGACTGGAGGAGTACATAAGGGAAACTTACCAGAATGTTCCAGACTCCTGAAAAGGAATAGGTATGTGATACGGTAGGTAAACCGACTCCGAAATCTTTGCAATAGCAATTTTACTCTATTTTGGAATATTTAAAAAATTAGGAAAAAAGGTCCGAAAATTGCACGAGGAGGCGACAAGCCTTGGGGGCGCGCCCTAACCCCCTAAACGCGCCTCCCAGGGTTGTGGCCACCTCGTGTGCCCTTCGGACTTCGTTTTCTTGTGGAATTCTTCTTTTGGTCAGTAAAAATTCATTATATAATCTTTCAAAGGTTTTGACCACCGTACCATGGCAATATCCTCTATTCTTGTTTTGATCTGTTTTTCTGACAAATCTAGATCATCATGACGTCCCCAAGCGCTCTGAAGGACAAGTTCTTTGAGAAGAACATCAACCCCTACCTTCTGGAGGTGCTGCAACACCCTCAAACTATTGAGATGCGTGAGGGCGTGCTGCACATCCGCGATGTTCAAGGGCCAAGGAAGACTCGAAGCGTGGATACTAGGCTCGAAGCAATGGAGCAGCAAGTCTTCAAGTGCCAAGGGAAGGTGGAACACGGACTTAGCGCCAATCACTCCATGATCATGGAATTTACCTGTGACCACAAGTTGGACGCCAAGAACATCAGAGAGGCCATCTTCAAGATTCATGGGAAAATTGAGCATCTCCAGCCTAGATGTATGACCTGCAAAACCAGAACTATGAGTGTGAATATAGTTTTAGGAGGATGAGTTTGGCTGCAGATTTGAGGATCCCAGAGACTCGTTCATCCTTTTACGATGGTGAACCTATGCCTTGGAAGACGGAGGATAAGCTTCCTACATCATCAACCTCGCCACCACCATCACCTCCAAAGGAGGAGACATGAGTATATCGTATCACCATCATTTCTTTACCTTCATCGTTTTTCTTAGTTCGATCCTTTTGGTTATATCTTGATCTAGTAGAATAAAAGTTTTTAGTATGATTTAGTGTGTGAGTTTTTGCTTTGTGATCTATATATGTAATCGAGTCCGTGAGTTATATAATAAAGATTAGTTTTGAGTTGAGGGATATGCTTTCTTACTTTGATCTTGAGGAAAAGAAAAATAAAAAAATAAGGAATAATGTGATGAATAAAGAGTGTGATGAATAAAAATAAAAAATAAGTAAAAAGATTATGTAATGATATTATGGAGAGTGACGACTTCATATATAAAGAGTGTGATGAATAAAATTTGTTGAGAGGTTACAAACTTAGTTTTGGTCATTGTTGCAACTAATAGGAAGTAATAAAGAAAGAGAGGTTTCACATATAAATACACTATCTTGGACACCTTTTGTGATTGTGGGCACTCATTAAAATACTACACGCTAAAAAGTTGATGTTGGACAAGGAAGATAACATAATGGGTTATGTTTTCTTATATCCAAATAGAAGTTATACTCTCATGGATCCTCAAACATGTTGAGCTTGCTTCTCATCCCTTGCTAGTCAAATCTTTTGCACCAAGCGAACATACTACTTGTTCATCCAAACATCCTTTAACCCAGTTCTGCCATGAGAGTCAACCATACCTACCTATGGATTGATTAAGATCCTTCAAGTAAGTTGTCATCGGTGCAAGCAATAAAATTGCTCTCTAAATATGTATGATCTTTTAATGTGAAGAAAACAAGCTTTATACGAACTTGTGACATGGAATAAATAAAAGCGACAGACTGCATAATAAAGTTCTTTATCACAAGTAGCATTATAAAGTGACATTCTTTTCCATTAATATTTTGTGCATCCAACCATAAAAGCGCATGACAACCCCTGCTTCCCTCTGCGAAGGGCCTATAGTTTACTTTTACCTTCTACCTTTATACAAGAGTCATGGTAATCGTCACCTTTCCTTTTTACACTTTTTCTTTTTGGCAAGCACTATGTGTTGGGAAAAGATCCAGACATATATATCCACTCGGATGTAGGTTATCATAAATTATTATTCTTGACATTACCCTTGAGGTAAAAGGTTGGGAGGCGAAACTGAGCCCCTATCTTTCTCTGTGTCCGATTGAGGTTTTGATCGCATAACTATCGCGTGAGTGTTAGCAATTATGAAAGACTAAAAGATGGTTGAGTATGTGGGCTTGCTATTAAAAGCACTTGTATTGACTCTTTCCGATATTATGATAAATTGTAATTGCTTTAATGACTGAGATCATAGTTTGTTGGTTTTCAATATAGTTTTTGATTCATACATTACCTTGTGAATGAATTGTTATTTTAGCATAATAAATTATATGACAATATATGTTGATGTTCTAAAGATGATCATGATGCCCTCATGTTCGTATTTTATTTTGTCGACACCTCTATCTCTAAACATGTGGACATGATTATCGATTTAGGCTTTCACTAGAGGCCAAGCAAGGTCTAAGCTTGGGGGAATTGATACGCCCATTTTGCATCATGATTTTATGTTGATATTTATTGCATTATGGGCTATTATTACACATTATGGTACAATACTTATGCCTTTTCTCTCTTATTTTACAAGATGTACATAAAGAGGGAGAATGCCGATAGCTGGAATTTTGGACTTGAAAGGACCAAATCTGAGAGATCTATTCTGCACCACTCCAAAAGTCCAGAAAATTTATGGAGAATTATTTTGGAATATATATAAAATATTGGGTGATGAAAATACTATAGGGGACCCACCAGGTGCCCACAAGCCTAGGGGCGCGCCCTACCACCCTAGGTGCGTCCCTAGGTCTTGTGGGCGCCCTGGCAGGTCCCCGGTGCCGATCTTCTGCTATATGAAGCATTTAGACCTGGAAAAAAATAAGGAGGAACCTTTTGGGACGAAGCACCACCATCTCGAGGCGAACCTTGGCAGAAGCAATCTAGGGCTCTGATGGTAGTGTTGATTACTCCTTGTAGTTGATGCTAGTTGGTTTATTCGGTGGAAGATCATATGTTCAGATCTTTAATGATATTCAATACCCCTCTGATCTTGAACATGAACATGCTTTGTGAATAGTTACGTTTGTTCCTGAGGACATGGGAGAAGTCTTGTTATAAGTAATCATGTGAATTTGGTATTCGTTCGATATTTTGATGAGATGTATGTTGTCTTTTATCCTCTAGTGGTGTTATGTGAACGTAGACTACATGCAACTTCACCATGATTTGGGCCTATATGATGGGTTGCTAGAGTGACAAAATCTTAAACCCTAGTCTATGTGTTGCTTCGTAAGGGGCTGATTTGGACCCACATGTTTCATGCTATGGTTAGATTTATCTTAATTCTTATTTCATAGTTGCGGATGCTTGCGAGAGGGGTTAATCATAAGAGGGAGGCTTGTCCAAGTAAGGACAACACCCAAGCACCGGTCCACCCACATATCAAATTATCAAAGTAAGGAATGCGAATCATATGAGCATGATGAAAACTAACATGACAATAATTCCCATGTGTCCTCGGGTGCGCTTTGCTTTATATAAGAGTTCATCCAGGCATATCCTTTGCTACAAAAACGATTGGTCCCCCTTGCTGCACCATTATTACACTTGTTACTTGTGACCCGTTATATACTATCCTATCATAAAACTATTTGTTACCGATAATTTCAGTGCTTGCTGAAAAAACCTTGCTAAAAACTGCTTCTCATTTCCTTCTGATCCTCATTGGGTTCATCACTCTGACTTATCAAAAGGACTATGATAGATCCCCTATACTTGTGGATCATCAATTCACCATAGGGACTGGGATGGATCCCAAATAGGAAAGTGCACTCATCGAGTTAATCCATGAGAATGGGGACATCTTTGCATGCAAACTTTCTGACATGCCAGGTGTACCGAGAGAATTCGTTGAGCACCACCTTAATGTGGATCCTAAGATGAAACCTGTCCAACAGTTCCTCCGTCATTTTAACGAGGAGAGGCGTAAGGCTATAGGAGAAGATGTGGCCCGACTTTTAGCTGCCGGGTTCATCATTGAAGTTTTTGACACTCAGTGGCTAGCTAACCCTGTTCTTGTGCTTAAGAAGAACGAAACTTGGTGTATGTGTGTTGATTACGTAGATCTTAGCAAAGCTTGTCCAGCTGACCCGTTTGCTCTACCCCGCATTGACTAGATCATTGATGCCACTGCGGGTTGTGAGAGTCTATGTTTCCTGGATGCTTATTCTAGTTATCATCAGAACAAGATGGCAGTTGAGGACCAGGAGAAAACAGCCTTCATCATGCCTTTTGGAGCTTTGTATTATGTGTGTATGCCTTTCAGGCTCAAGAGTGCACATGCGACTTATCAGCGCTGTGTTCAGAATTGCTTTAATGGGCAGATTGGATGTAAAGTTCATGATTATGTGGACGACATTGTGGTTCAATTGAGGAAGAAGGAAACTTTGCTTGATGATTTGAAGGAAACCTTTGGTAATCTCTGGGTTTATAAGATGACGCTTAACCCGGCCAAGTGCGTTTTTGTTGTGCCTATAGGAAAATTGCTAGGTTTTCCGGTTTCCGAAAGTGGCATTTAAGCTAACCCGGAACAGATCGAAGCTATCACCTCTCTGTCTAAGTTGGCCTATATAAATGACATACAACACCTGGCGGGTCGTATTGCAGCCCTGAGACGGTTTATAAGCCGCAACAATGAGAAGGCGATTCCCCTCTACCAGATGATGAAGAAGACGGATCATTTCATTTGGAGTGATGCTGATAATGAGGTTTTTGAGGCGCTCATAAAGCATTTTGCTGAGCCGCCTATCTTGGCTTCTTCAATCGACAAAGAGCCACAGGTCCTGTACGTGGTGGCTAATAACAAGGTTACGTGTGGTAGTCGTTGTCGTGGGAAAACACGGCCACCTATGGGACCATCGTCCCCTTGTGGTTCGACAGGGGGAAGATCACGTTGCAGAAAGAGCGAAGAGCACAGAGCAACATGGCAGCAATCACACGAGCATTTTTTACCCAGGTTCGGGCCACCGTGAAGCGTAAAACCCTGCTCCTACTTTGGTGGATTGATGAGGGGACCATGGTGTACACGCAGCATTCTTGCCCAGCGAGGTTGCCTCGGGGCGAGAGCAGCTACGCGTGTATGAGTGTACAGAGGTCTGAATCCATTCTAAGGTAGCCATGACCCTCCTTTTATAGGTCAAGGGGTCACCACAATGGCAAATCAGTCATTGTGTACTGATAAGATAGCAAACAATGCTATGATACCTAACTCTGCAGACATTACATGGTCCATTAAATGCACCCCTTAGTGTCACATCGCAGCATAGCCCGGCAAGCCTTGCTGTGCTGTTCCGCCACCTTCTCGCCTACCTACATGACACATCTCTGGACAGGTGCCATTTGGAGGTGATTTCCTTCGGAAGTGGCTGCCACATGCCAAATATAGCCACTTAGTCACTTGGGGGCTCGGCACTGCATCGATCGATAACTTGCGTTGCCGTGAGGTGGAGAAGTGAAGCTTTGGCGGGGTAATCCACCCTTTGTGTACCTAGCAAGCATGTCGGGTTGGTCTGTAGAGTTGACATCGGGGCAATCTCGACCCCACCAGGCTCGCCTGCCCGGCAAGGGAGGTTTTTCCTTAATGTTATCTTGCTCCTTTAGCTTGACTTGGTCTTCTTGATCCACCCTTTGATACCTCAAAGAGCCATCTCTTCTGCTACGCCTTGTCTTGGATGTTGTAACTTTGCTCTTGAGCCTCTGTACACTCTTGGAAACACACGCCTGGGGTTTATTGCACCGACAGGAGCCCCCGGGCCTCGCCTGGATGTGCTGCCGAGCACCGTCAGGGTAGGTCATGTCTAGTACACAGGCAAGGAAGTTGAACTAGCTCACCCTTCGAGATTTTATTTGCTTCTTCGTTAACCTGGGCTTGAGTTAGTTTTTGGTTTCCCCGCGCGTTGCGTAACACCAATTGTAGTGCGGCCATCTTTGTAGTGGCCTGTGAATGACTTTCACACATGGGGGAGTAACTGCAAACTCACTCTTCCTACCACGTCCTTATCCCTTGCCACGTATGTTGCGTGCATTGAGTGGGGTAGGTAATGGAGGCGCGTGGTGCGGGAGGGAACCCCATGGTAGGGGCCGGTCTTCTTGGATTGGTGGAGAGGGACGGCGGTTGTTTCCCCTAAGGGAGGAGCCATTCCCCGGCCTCGTTTTCCCTATAAAAAGGGACGTGGGCTGGGGTGCAGGCTCACACCAATTCCCCCCTCCACTGGCTTCTGGTATTGTGCCTTTGTCATGGAGAGGGGAGGGGAAGAAGGGCACGGTTGCACCTTTGTTGAGATATGGTCCCCTTCCCGTCCTCGCACAAAACTTCTTGCCTGAAGCGGCGGCCCGATGCTTAGCGCGGGTGGAAAAGGTCTTAGGTTGGCACGTGGGCGGTGCGGCGACAGCGTCGGAGGTAGCGGCTGCGGTGGGCTCGTCGTCGGGCCGCCTGCGGTCCCAACCTTAGTGAGGGGCCATATGGGCGCCACCACGCCAAGGTCCATAACAGACACAAGGCGTGGTAGTCGACTATGTCTTATCCTCTCTTCGTCTGGGATGATGAAGGGAGACCACAGAAATGGTCTGCCATTGGTTATGGCAGATTCCTTCTTTTGGGGTATTTCTTATCTTGCATACGGGCAGGTTCCTCGTGCCCATGCATGGTTCTTCAAGGGACGGCATCCTTCTAGCTTCGGGTCGACGGAGATGACCATCCTTGTAGCGCTTGGCGCCTACCCAAGCCATCGCGGTGGGGGCAAGATCAACGGCAGGCGTGCCTCTTCGAGCGACAGCGACAAGGAGGGTGGCGGCAACCCACGACTCGTCAAGAGTGAGGATGGCCTCTTCGACATGGTGTGATCGCCGACAGCACCATCACCACCGGCTGGGCCTCAGCAACGCCACCATCTGCACCTGCCCTCCAGTTTCTTCCTCACCACCCAGGAACGGCGCCCTCCTGATCCTGGGGAGGCGCCGAATCCCAGCCAGGTCTTCCCTCCATCTTCTTCGTCTCCCCCTGCGGTCTTCAGGAGGGGACGGACCAAGCAAAGGCATCACAGACACTTATTTTTTCAGACTAAAATATGTAGGCATCTGCCAAACTTTATTCTAAATTATGTAATCTTCTTTCATCCAGGTTTATGTTCTATAAGATCTGTACTTGCTTATCAGCATATTAATGAAAAAGACAAGCCTTGACGGGTACTCGTGCATGTATCATGTCCATGCAGAGGTGAGATGCCTCTATACGTTAAAGTAAACAAGTTTCCCCCGGCAAGCTATCCTGCCGGTGCCCGTAGTAAGAGATACGTCCTCAACACTCAGCAGTCACTCCTCATCACCCATTTTCTAATTGATTCATTACTCATTAGGCAGGACTGTCATTAGGGTTTGTTGTGTGCTGAGTGCTACCTACACTTAATGCTTTAGATGTATTTCAGTAATCTTTACTACCTGTAAAGTTCACAGGGTTTCAAAATTATGGCCCTAGGAACAGACAGTAGTCATTTTGGATTGTTGGTCATAGTGACATTGACCCAGATTACTACCGCATGCCAAGTTTTTTGACAATTTTACTTGTCTTTCTTACTCATTAGATATGATATCTAATTATTCACGTTGATTAGTTGCAAACAATAAGTGCTAGACAAACTTATTGAATCAGATTTTGGACGGTCTCTTACTGTAGTTACAATTCTGCATACTTGTCCTAGTAAGCTCACAAATGATTGATTCACTACATCTATGCTTGCCTTGTCATATTTGTTGTCAATATTCCTCTAGGGTGGACCACCCTATTTCAAAATACTGGAACCGCATGCATGAGTGAATAGTATTTCTCTATGTGATCTCTTCCATCATGTGTGGGCAACGAACATGGCATTGTATAGAAATAAAGTGTCATTTCTAGCTTTTACATAGAATACGATCTTTTACATGGAATACAATCTGCCTACTTGGTTTGTGTCGCACTACCAACACTCCACCCTTGAAGCTAAACATTATGCCACTCATAATTCCTTAGTTTATTTGTTCAAATACGAAATTGATATGATTCTAATTTTCCTACTTTAGTTTTGAAATGTGTGTCTACCTGTTATAGAGACATAAGAGGTTTGTATTTCTACGTGTGGTCTGGTCAGCACAGTTGGGGGTGAACTTTGCATATGCAGGGTTTACAGGGAGGCACTCTTCGAGTTGAATCCGCAATGCATTCCATAGATAATCTGACTACTTTTTATGTTTTCATGAATCTCAGATTCTAAATAGCATCATTATGATTATCAGCTTGCGCGCATGAAAAGAATAAAGCAGAACAGTGAAATGGTTGTCAAACTTGGCATTAAGGGACTAAAATCAAGTATGGATGCAATGCAATGCAAACGCTCTCCACCTATAGATTCTTAGTCAAAATATAATCCTGATAGTGATTCTGAGCTAGAGGGAGACCTAAGTCAATGTAGCTCCCTAGTGCAGGAGTCAGAGGCAGATGCCCTATCTTATTCACCCATCAAGGTGCTTGCTATAACTTTCTAAAGTTATATTGGTCGCACATATCTTGCAACTGATGCTTTGCATTGCTTCTACTTTGCTGCACTGCCATTAGCTTAGTTTACACATCGCCTATGTGAATACGCCCTTCCTATCCATTTTCAGTACGTATTCCATCTATCATCATACCATATTTATCCATTCAAATGTTGTTCTTTTGTATCATACATTCAAAAGGAAGAGGGCGATTGCTGATCGCGGAGGAGCAGGAGCAAAGTATTTGGAAAAGGTAGTGACACCTGAAAAATCAAAATATCCCATTAGGTGTAGTTTTAATATCAGCTGACCCACAAAACACGGCCCGAACTCTAGCATACTCTAGCCTACTACACTGGTCATTTCTGATGCCCCAACTCAGCATACCCCAACTACAACAAACAGTATGATGATGCCAGTTGACATAACACCAGCTCTACGACCCAAAACCCCCATTCCAGCAAAGAGTACACCAAATCCAGTTGCCAAATCCCTTTTCAAACGAGAGAGGGGCCCATTTGCAACAAATAGGACCCCTGTTCCATTTCTTCCCAGTTTAGAAGACGAAGCTTATATTGTTGTCAGGAACTTTGTGCGCATCTTTCCTTCATGGAAATATTATACCTCAGACACAAAACAATTTCCAGTATGCCTCCACAACTTACGCGTAAGTAATGTACTAATGTTATTCATGGTAATTACTGCATATGTTTCTGCTGATAGAAGACACATGATTTCATTCTTTTAAATAGGCGAGGACCAAACTGGATTGTCAAGACGAGCAAGGGTTGGTTGCACTTTTCAAGCGCTCATTGATGAAGTATCGTTCCTACCTGAGGCAAGCGCACTTTGATTGCAAGCCTCTAAACTAAATTTATGTGAAGTCTCTGGTGCTACATTTATCAGAAAGTGACTGGAATAATCTTGTTACACATTGGTCTTGTCTGCAGTGTAAGGTATTGTCTATGATATCACATCACAGTTTGAACTACATTTCTGCATTTGCCTTAACGTCTCACTTGTACGAAAACTGTTAGCAGAAGAACATTCATTCTCAAGGGACCACAGAATCTCATAACTACACTGCACACTGCATTGCTCTTGTGAGTACCTCTTGCCCTGTATGACCATACTTACTTTCATAGTTGTTTGATTATGTAGCATCACTTCACATGTTAGCCTCGTTATCGTCCATTTGGTGGACATTATAAGACCCGTATGGACTCTTACATAAATTTCGAATCAACCCAATGCTTTTGAAGATGTTTCGCTCTGCAGTCCTCTTGTAAGAACTGAACGTCATCTATCACTGTACTTACATTAATAGCTACTCCCTCCATCCCATAATATAAGAATGTTTTGTATAGTACACCAGTGTTTAAAACACTCTTGTATTATGGGAAGAGGGATTGGTTCATTGTGTAGCATTCTGCATATTATCTCCCGCGCCAACCATTTACTAAAAAATATCAGATCTATATTTAATCTTACCAAAAAGTTGAATACACAGACAATGCCAGTGCAGAAGTGTAGCCCATTGCTCTTGTTAGTACATTTTGTCCTATAACGCTTGTACTTCCATGGATTGGTAGTTGATTATGTAGCATCAATCTGCATCTTATCTTCATTATCCTCTATCCCTTCCGATATTATCATATCTATAAGATTATGTGCAGATTATGTGCTGAAATTCTTGAGTTATCCTACCCTTCACATGGAGAAGGGCATTATAAAGACGGTGTTAACTGTTAATGGAAGGCAGTCCTTCTAAAGCATTTATCCTCAACTGTTGTTTAATTTTCTCATACTCCCTATCGTTAACTGCTTTTTTCTTTGTTGTATCAAAATGCATGTTCGCTATAACAGTAAGGTCCAAGTTTTAATTGTAAAACCAAATCCCTTATTCATACCATGCACATTAGTCAATACTCCCTATATGTATGCTTGTTTTTGTGGATCTATAATCCAGTGTGAGGGGAAGCAGCCCACGTTTGCACCTTGTCATCTCCTGTTTTATCTTACTGATGTGGCTGATGATATGAACAACATGCCATGCACATTAACCAAAATAGATACAATTATTGTCTTTCCCCTTAATCTATGCTTGTTATGTTGACATGGTAATCCAGTAGTGTGGTGAAGCTCCCCTCATTATGAACAATGCCAAATTATGCTATTGATATTTTTGAACTTACTCTTTATTTTCTAATTTGAAATTGGATGGAACTGACAGCACAGTTATCATCTTTGTTTATACACGTGCAAAACATGTCATCTCTCTGGTTGTTTCAGAGTGATATGCCTGATGGCATGCACAAGTCTGCTGAAGGCTGTGAGACAAACCCAACATATATTGCAGCAAAGAAGGCAAAACATCTTGAAGCTAGCAAGACAACCCCAAAGTCTTGTCTTGATGCAGTGTTCAAGTTACTTGAGACTAGCAGTCAGACAAGCTAACAAAATCCACTGTCTAAATCAGTTTGACTTCTGCAGTCCCAAAGTTCTAGCAGAAAGGCACTCTGCAACTCAACTTCGACTTGAGGTCCTATCTCTAAGAAGGATTGCAGAGAACACCAATGAGGACCTCATTGCTAAACAGCTACACCTGGAAGCTATGACTGACATGCTAGGCCGGTCTCACAGCCTTGCTTGATAGCTTGCGCAGCAGTCCTCGCACAAGGCTAACCTTTCTTGAACTGTCTTGGAAGTGGTCTCGGTTCAGTATTATTTTGTTACGCTACAATGGTGCCCAGTTTTTGTAATCTGCTTCTTCATTGCGCTTTGTGATCACTAGGGCGAACATCGATGCCTAGTGGATGTAATATACCATAAATCCTTTATTGTATAGGTTTATTCTAAGTTACTATGTCGTAATTTCTTTATTTTATAGAGTATGTTTTTTCTTAATTCCTACTAGTTACTACCATCATTCTCTATCTAAAAAATCGGATGTAGTCGACCGGGCCGAAACATTCGCCTCTAACTGGCCTGGTTTTTAGCGGGCCACAATTGTGCCGGCCTACAACTTTCTTGGGCCCGAATGGCCATTGGGGCCTTCACACTTTGCCCCAGGCCCACAACTTACTCCGGCCTATATTCGGCCCAAATTCTAGTTGGGACTTTTGTGGACCCATGCTTAGTTTGGCCCATGTAGCTTTGGGCCATTAACAGGCTGAATATTCTACTGGGCTGTTATGATCTGGAAGAAACCATGTGCCTTTAGTAGGCCGAAATGCATGTTCGGCCTCAATTTTCACTAGTCGTCGATGGGCCTTCAGCACGCTAAACTGTAGACCGGGCCGAAACATATCATGGGCCCTTAAGAGGCCAAAAGTTTAGTATAGGCATCAACGGGCCAAATTATACAACATGCCTTTAAAAGGCCCAAAGTCATGTTGGGCTGAACTGTTGCCACCTTTATCATGGGTCGTTAGTGGGTAGGATGTCGCGTCGGACCATCTATGGCCCATGTCCAGCACGGGCCATTCCCAGGCTGAAAGACACACCGGGCTGAAATGGGCCCATGTCTACATCGGGCCTCTAACAGGCCGAATGTCACTGGGCCGTAATTGGGCCCAAATATTCCACGAACAATTAACAAGCCAGATCTGGCTTCCGGCCGTAAATTTGTCATGTTTAAACAGGCCATTATTGGGCTGGCCCACTAGTACGTGAGTAAGTACTATGGGCCTTTGACTGGGCCGACCTTTTTAACCTATATGGGCCTCTATTGGGCCCTGCCACGTGTCGACGTATCATAGGCATGTCTCCTCCAATGGACGGATGCCATCTGGCCCACCGAGGAGCAGACACGTGTTTCCTCCAGCCAATGATGATTTTAAATGTGGGAAATGCCCATTGGTCCGGGCTGTTAACGGATTATCGGATCCAAACCAGAACTCGATAGCTTAACGGTAACCCGTTACGGTGGATGCCATGTGTTGATCACCCTTGACGAAAGCACTTCTATGACGTGTGATTTATCATCATGGAATTGGACACTTCCGTGATGATAATTTTGGTAATGTCATGGAAGTGGACACTTCCGGTATGACTATCTTGATTCTGTCATAAAATCGTCATGGATGTACATGCATGTCAAAAAATGTGACCTACTGTGACGAACACGTATCATCACGGAAGTGTATTTTTTGTAGTGGATGGTATCCTCCTCTGAATGATTTGAGTGGCTTGAATTGGCACGTGTTCACACATGTAGTTGAAACAAACTCAACATTTCCACCATGATATTTATGTTCATGGTGATTTATATCCTACTCATGCTTGCATTCAATGTTGATTAATCTCAATGCATGTTTATGACTATTGTCGCTCTCTAGTTGGTCGCTTCCCAGTCTCTTTCTAGCCTTCAGTTGTATTAAGCAGGAATACTACTTGTGCATCCACTTCCTTAAACCCCAAAGTTGTTCCATATGAGTCCACCATACCTACCTATGGGCCAGTTCTTTTCGGCGATTCTCCCAGAATCACCCCCTCCCCAGCTTCTCCCAGAATCGCCACTTCATATTATTTTTACAATCCTATCTAGTTAAGGTATAATTAGCTAGGATTGTAAAAAACATATAGAGTGGTGATTCTAGGAGAAGCTGGGGAGGGGTTGATTCTGGTAGAATCGCCCAAAAGAACTGGCCCTATATACAGTATCTACCTGTCGTTCCAATTAAATTGCATGTGCCAACCTCTAAACCATCAAATAATAATCTATTTTGTATGCTTGAATAGCTCATGTATCAACTAGAGCTATCAATATCTTCCATGCTAGGTGGGTTATTCTCACGATGAGTGGAATCCGCTCATAATTCACAAGAAAATGGTTGGTAACCGGGATGCCCAGTCCCATGCTCAAACAAATCAAATCAAAATAATTGCAAACAAACCTCCCCCAGTACTGTTGTTAGTTGGACAGTACATATTGTTTCGGACCAGCCGTGGAGTGTGCTTGTTGGTGGTGGGGGAGTATAAACTTTACCATTCTGTTTCCGAACCGCCTATAATGTATGTAGCATGAAAGATACCGAGATCTCTTAGTTGTTATGTTGACAAAGAAAGCATACCGCTCAAAATATTATTCCTCCGTATTTCAATACTCGAGCTCTGGCACCTCTGCAAATCCCTACTTCCCTCTGCGAAGGGCCTATCTATCTACTTTTATTGCTGACTCATTATCCTCTTATAAAAAGCGCCAGTTAGACAGCACCACTGTCATTTGTATGCATTGTTATTAATTTATATTGAGTATGACCGTGACTGGATCTCTTTTACCATGATTTACAATGTCTAGTTAGTCCTTGATCTTCATGGGTGCTCTGCATTTATGTTTTGTAGTCTTAGAAAGGGCTAGCGAGATACCATCCTGTTATATCATATCATGATTGTTTTGATAAAAGTGTTGGCATCCGAGATTTAATATTATTGCTCGTTAGTTGATTATGCCATTGATATGAGTAAACATGAGACCCAAATGTTATTGTGAATATGGTTAGTTCATAATCTTTGCTGAAAGCTTGAATGCTGGCATTACATATTTGCAACAACAAGATCAAACAGAGTTTGTAAACATTTTTTATTTATCACTTTCAGTTTGTCAACTGAACTGCTTGAGGACAAGCAAAGGTTT